>NW_027249967.1:0-54342 GCF_030848795.1 Temnothorax nylanderi
CTCACTCTGTACCCCTCCTACCCTCCCCCTCGCCGCGTCCTCCTTCTAATTCCTCTCCGTTATCCTAACCTCAACTTTCAACTCTCCTCTTCTCCCTCGATTCTGGCCGCTTCACCTCGATTCTATCCTCACCTCCAATCCCACCGCCTCCTCTCAACCTCCTTCACACCCTCCTTCAATCCTGCACCTCCACCCTTCCAACAGCTCTGTTTTCGACCCTATTCTACCTCTCCGAACTTTCCACCTGCTCCCCCGCCGAGGGCTAACGGGGGACCCCCTATAAAGACAATAAATGTATTAATATATATGCTTTTTATAAACTTATATTTAATATGTTACGATAGTTATTTTACTGTTTATACATACTTTGTAGAGCTGATGTTGCTTGGAAGCAAGTATGTCAGCCAGTTGAATGTACCGTCGTGCTCGTTCATCTCGGACATAACCGAATGAATCGACGAGCCAGCCGCCGTCGGGAAACAATAAAACATTACATAATAATTGTTTCACAGCCTGAAAAGGAAACAGATATTTAGTTTTAGATCCCCGCATTCGGTTTTGCTTGTGCTATTATATTTTGCATTAATGTTTACGCGCAACCTTCATATGATGCTGCATCGTAGATTTCCATCTTTCGAATTCTGAATTGTACTGCGTCTTTCTGTGATCGTATGCAACCTTTTCCGTGAACGTGGCATACGTCGGCAACTCTTCCGGTGGCGTAGGTTTATCGTGATGATATTGCGAGAACCATTCGCCGAAACCTTCTTGAGCGTCAAGATACATTTTATAACAAAGGTATTCTCTTATGCAGCCGCTTTCTTCGACAAATTATTAGTTATCGTAAGATTCGTGAGTGTGCAGTCCATAGTCGGATACTCGGTCATAACTGATTCTATCGAATCTGATGGGATCTATGCAACATAAAAATAATACCGTTATATAAAAACAACTACCGTTTAACTAAATAAATATTAATCGTAAAGCTTCTTCTCTTTGACTTGATAGAAAATCAGCTAATTCAGATCATTAATCTTTTCCATATCCGCCTCGGTAATAGTTCCTTTTACGTTCGTTGTATCGCATTCTAAGTGTTTCTTACGTATATTTTCCAACCACCAATTTTGTAATAGCTTCTACATTCAAGTTCGCGTCTTCCGCCGCGCGTAAACATTTCTTCCGCTGTTCATGCTCTTTAACACATTCTAAGTAAGAGGCATAGTTGGTTATTTGATTCTCCTGAGGTAACGTGGCTGTGTAGAACGCAATTAAAGTCGGATCGCCTATTTCAATAAGGACGCGAACGTATGCCGGCAATACTTTGTCTTCTACTTTATCTTTTGTACTTTTCCCGATCTGCCTGAAGAACAGTATTAGATGCGCCAGGAATCTGAGGAACTGCGAGTCGCAGGCGCCGATATTAATCATACTTTCAATCTCTTCCATCAACTTCGGTATTTGATCTAATATTATATATTTTGAATTAAATGATCGGGTTTGTTAGATTGGGCACGTTATTACTGGATTTTTCGACACGTGCAATTCTTGAACGCGTCTTCCAACGAGATTTCATTTTTCCAATATTCCTCCGGCATAATTGTATATATTTTCACCATCATTAACCTCAGTGCTGATTCGACTTTGATATCTAGAAGGCTCTTCACATATGCCCACAATGCATCTTGCCAAGACGATGCTATCTGTAGTAGTAGTTGGACATTGCCGCAAAGACTTGCGTATATATGGCACGATATAATCATCTGCACGGAAAATATTTCTCTATATTTATTTACATATAACAAACAGTTAAGTCTATAATTCATCATAAAAGTTAAATATTTTAAAATCTTTAGAAATATTTTAACAAAGTGTTCTACATGATTACAATATTAAATAGATTACCTATGCGTTTATCTTGAGATAGTTCCCAAGCGCATAATTTCCAAAGACTTCTGTTAGGATTCCCTTCGATTGGTAACTTATTGTTAGTGTCTGTCAATGGATTAATTACTGTAATTTGGATCGTGATTAGGAAATCCATCCTAATAAACATGCGGCCAAGGTTGGCCACAGTGCATAGCCAGTGCTTGTGCTTCTGAAGACGTCCACAACGTACCTATGAAAGATCTTAATCTGTTCGGTCGACCAACTGACTTCCTTGTGTAGCCAACGCTGTGGATCTTCCCTGTTACAAATTTCTCTTTTTTTCTTTCGCTCTCAGCTTCTTAGCGATTAAGAATAAGAGGCTTTTCTCGCGAATAATTAACATCAGAACAGATAAAATTTGTACATAAAAACATGTTCTTTAATTCAATTAATTTCAAGTTAATTACAGTCAGTTGAGCGAACATTTAAGAATAAAACTTTATCACAAAGATACATAGTGTTCGAAATTTTAGTTTGAATTTTCCTTAAAAAGTTTCATGACTTTAGACATTCAAAATGCCAAAGTACGAGCTTACCCTTCTGGCCCATCGATCCTGAGAACGTGAACCTTAGACGTAGACAATACTAAGCATCCAGAAAACGTCTCTTGCATAGAATCCATCAAAATTTCCGCCTATACAGATGAGAAAGACATGACGAAAAGATGATACATCAATTCTATAATTCTATTTAATTTGGACTCAAACCAGATACCTTGAGAAGAAGTACGAGTTCTTCGTTCTCATGCTCGAATACATTTAGCATAATGTGCAGTTTAATTCTATGATCTACGCTGCTAAAATCAGTATACGAATATTGCACGGTACTGCCAAAAAAGTTTGACGCCTCTTCACCCTACAAAGTTTTGCTACCGACCTTGATGCTCTGTAACAAGCCTGAAAAATAACATACAGAGAGATACAAATAAAGATATTATTGAAAAATAAAGATAATTGATGATAAATGATAAGGTAAACATAATTCAAATTGGTTGTATCGGTCAAAATAAAAATGATGCTTCAAGCGGAAGAAAAGTACTTGCTCATTTTCTTTATTCACAACTAAACGTTTTTAATAGCGTGTCAAGCAATAGCATATCGGAGTTTGTTAACTTTACCTCTTATCCTAGCATTGACGTCAAGCTTGTCATAGGAGCAAACGCATTTTCTTTCTCACCATCGCTACTATGGGACTTTGTGTCGATGATCGTTGATTTGACCATTTTATTTTCATATGCCGTGCATATGCTGTCTGTTAATGAACCTGTAAATAATTTTAGTTAATTTTAACTTTACGCATATGCCATTAAAATAAAAATAAATAGATATTATTTTCAACATGCAGTTGCGTAATCTTGTAAAATGTAAATATTTGCAAAAGAGAGTAAAAGATGAAAGATACAAACCCGAAGAACTACTTTCTGTCAGGCCTGTCATGACTAGCGTTGCATCTGGTATCGTTATTAAAGAAGGAGCGATCGTAGCACGCTTTTCCTCCATCGATCGTTTCGATTTGCACGACACATATTTCTAGGTTAACTGACTGTGACAGCGCGCTGAACGCACTGTCTGCACTGCGCGCAGTACACACACGACACACGTATACATATATGTATATACATATCGAAACTGGCGATACTAGCACCGCCAGTGTCGAAAAAGTGAAAAGAACGCGACTCCAGCGCGAGCGCCATGAAATGAAAGTGAATGAGAGACGTCGACGTATCTTACCGTATCTTAACCCTCAGTTACCTCACGTTTTTACACCCCGATATTACCTGACGTAAATCTGAGAGACCCTGGCGTCTTCTCCAGCTTGTATCTTTAAGACAAATGGATCAATTTGACGTCTTTTTTTTAATCGATACATCTTTTAAAGATCTACAAGACTGTGTAGGTTAGATTATTTCAAATTAAAAAATGTAAATGTTATTTAAAAAAAGAAAACGTGTTTTTCTGAAGAAACGAAAAAATTTGCTTTTTTTTCAAATTGACGTAGTACTGACTAAAAAAAGATACAAGGGTTTTATAATACATAATTCAAAAGGTCAAGAGTTGTACTTTAAGAAGAAATTAGTGTCATAACGATTGGTTCCAAAAAGTATATTTTTTTTGCAAAGTGAAATTTCATGATTTTTGAAGAAAATCGATCAAATATCATTGTCTCTAAAAAACGATTTTTTTAAATCGTAAAACTTGCGACCTTGGGCATAAAATATAAAGATGTAGAAGAATAACAAAATACTTTTCAAAAAGTTTCATATGGCTAATACAAAATGGCGTCTATGGATAGGTAAAAATTCATGTTTTTTGTATAAAATCGGTAAAAATGTTGAATAAATGCAATAAAAATGCATGAAAAAATACTTTATTTATTAAAAATAGACACATGAAAAAAAATTATATTGCAACGCGCAAGTGCTGCATATTTTTGCGACATGTTCGTTACACATGGGATTGTACCACATTGGCCGTTGACCGAGTGCGAGACCTTGTCTCCATTTCTGTATAATAATAATAATAATAATAATAATAATCTTTATAATGAAAAAATGAAACAGTTTCGGTTAAAAAAGTTTTGTAAATATTTACTAGAGTTTACTTGAGAATGTCGCAGCTGCCGTAAAATTAATATTTTGACGCTAAGCTACTAGATATTATTTGATTCTGTAAACCAATAAAATCCAATATTTTACTTTTTATACAACAAAGAATATTTTTTCTATTACTATATTGCATAAATACACTGTTTTTAATAAGATTTACTTATTTACTTGTATTTTGACAAAAATCGTTTTTGTCACAATATTATCTCACCTTTTTTTTAACGTAGGAAAAACTCATCATGAGTACCCCCACCCCCGGGGAGGGGCGGGCGGTTATGCCGGACTCCTACCGTCTAAAAACCCTACGTGTGGCCCTACCTCTGGTGTTCTCGCTAGGCGCCCCGGGAACCTTTACGACGACATCCAGGGCTGACCCACACCGACCCCAACTAGGGGTCCCTACTCCCCGGAGAACCCACGTGAGCGGGCAAATACCCCGACCTCCCGCGAATCCCCCGGGCCCCCGCCGCGTGCGTCGATGATGGCGCACGGGACGGGGGTACATTTCCCTAAAGCGGCGACGGGTACCACAATCCCCATCGCCGCGCCCCCTGTGGTTGTTGTGCGGGGGCGGAGTCGGAGCTCAAGAATCCCCGCTTGAGCCCCGACCCCCGCACGACCCGTGAAGAGGGGGATACGGGCTAGAACCCCCGTGGTGAGAGGAACCAGCCCACCCCTCCCCCGGGCCGCGGCTCAGGGGACCCGGGTCCGGGATGGTCGTGAGACAGGTTAGTTTTACCCTACTGATGACCAGTCATTGCGATAGTAATCCTGCTCAGTACGAGAGGAACCGCAGGTTCGGACATTTGGTTCACGCACTCGGTCGAGCGGCCGGTGGTGCGAAGCTACCATCCGTGGGATTATGCCTGAACGCCTCTAAGGCCGTATCCTCTCTAGTCAAAGGTGGCAATGATATCTCTAGGAGTCTCGTGAGTCGAAAGGCTCAAAACAATGTGACACACTACTAGGCGGCCGGTCCTCGCGGTCCGGTCGTCGCACGAGCCCGGTTTGCCGTACGGCGCCTCTGCCCGTCGTCGGGATCTTACCGCTTACGACGGCACGGCGTCTAACGGTCGAACATGAGTTTCGCGAGTTCGATGTCGAGACTCGGAATCGTCTGTAGACGACTTAGGTTCCCCCGGGCCGAGGGGAGCGCTCGTGGCGGAAACCCCGTAGGGAACCCAAGCCGCCCCTGGCCCACTACGCTCGCCTAATGTCAGATAGGGGATCGGGGCGGCCAAGAGCCCGGAACGGGCTCCCAGATCATCCCGTAACCCATTCCCATTTCGCTAACCCGACGCGCTAGAAGGTCCGCCTTCTCTCGGCTCCCTCACCGGGGACCTCTAACACGAGGCCCCCGGTGACCGCCCTTCTGCAGCCGATACTGCCTATCCCCAGGGCCGCGAGGGAGACTTTCTCCCTCGCGGTCCTCAACACCTCGGCATACGAGGCCGCCCCGCCCCGGGGACGATGATTGTCACCGCCGCCGTCCTGGGCGGAGTCGGCCCCGCCGCCTTGGCCCTGCCTCTCTTTCCCACGGCAGGAGGGGTACGGCCCGCCCCCCAACCCCCACCCCGACCAGGCTCTCGGGGCAAAGGAGCAGAGGCCACGGCGCCCCCCCGCCCTTTCCCCCGGTCACTCCCGCCCCCCCAGGCTTATCCGAAAGGGGAGGCAGCGCCCTGAGGGCTCTCCTACCCTGGGGAACACTCCTCCCGCCGGTCACCCCAGCAGAAGGAGCGCCTCCCCTTTGTCTAGTGAAGAAGCGGATCTCCCCCACCAAGATATCCACCTTTCGATTGAGGGCATCGACACGAGAACTAAGTCCCGCATCGAGCCCCGATCTCCAAATGCCCCCTTCCCTGGGGCATCATTCCCCCTGTTCTTGATACGGGGTGCTGCCTGAATGGCAACATCCCGCTTCTCTATTCTGCGCGGATTTTCCTCCTCCACCTCCATTGCATCACCCTCAGCCAACTCCCCCATGTTGGCCTCGAGCACTTTTCCCCGCAATCGGGAGTGCACCTTAAGTTGCGTAGATGCCTCCCGAGTTTCCACTTTGGCACCCGAAGAGGCTTTTCTAGCCTCATCAAGCGCTCGCTCCAATCTCTTCTTATCCCTTACCAACTCTGATGTCCTATTAGTCTGATAGTTTATTCTGTCGGACAGACCATCAATCACCTTCTGATATCGAAGGGTTGCATTCCCCATCTCTATCACTCGGCCCTGTAGCTCATTAATAGCCAGAGCCATTATCTCAATTATGATCTGGAAGGAGAAGTTTTCCTCCGCCAGATCAACCTCTATATTATCCAACGTTCTATTGATGGTCTCCAACATATCTGACGCACAGGTCTTTTTAATGGCTAGTTGTCATTTCTTTAAGGACCCGCGTCTCCTACTCTCTTTCTGCGGATCCTCCCTGTCCCTCGAGACAGCCAGGAGCGAAAACATCCACTCCTGCCCATCATCCTCCTTCTTCTTATCAGTAGCGGCAGCGATAACCGCTTCCCCCGGCAAGCTCACTCCGGACTTACCGGGTAGCCCATCACCTGATGACGACGGGAGGGAGGGTGGGACGATACCCCCCTCTCGCCGGCCCCTGGGTGTCCGGCGGTCACCCTGGGGCGGTAAGTTCTTCTTTGCCTTATTGCTCATCTCATTTTACAAAAGAAGTGGTTTTATTTCGGAGTTTTCCTTCTCCTAGGTTGGTAGGTTTCTGACCTCACGAGCCCAACCTGCCCGAGCTCGAGTACCCCGGGTTTGCCAAACCCGTATCGGGAACGCCCACCAGAAGTCCCGAAGGGCCTCCGGAGGCCGCCCCCGACCCCTGGGAGGACGGTTGGAAGAGCAAAAGCTCGTTCCTCACGGCCCCGTCCAGGCCGGGCGGACTTATTATAGAGGCCGCCTACCTCGCAAGTCCCGAGGGACTCCCCGGCTTCCGCCAGTCCGAAGACTGACAGATGTTACGGTGCTGATGTGCTCGGGTATCCCGGGTGCGCAAAACCCGTATCGGGGAAGGCTCCTAGGGGCCCCTAAGGGCCCCCGGTGGCCTCTCCCGACCCCTGGGGGGAATATTATCTCACCTGGGTCTAAGTGACCCCACCGTCCCACTTGTCACTTTCTGCCGCGGCTGCTTCGACCGGACTGAGTTTCGCAAGTGGCCAGGCTAGTGCTAGAACCTTCAAACTCCCCCCCCCCCGGGTCCAGAGTCCCCACCACTGCGCGTTCAAAAAGGGAGCAAGTTTTAAACACGCCTTAGGTCACTTAGGCCCACGTGAGGTAACTGAAGGTTAATAAAAAAATTTCACATTTGGACTTTGCGTCGCAATATCTCCGCTTGTAGGATACGTAGCGGAAAAATAAAAACATATTTCTTTATATATCGACCCCAAGCTATCGATCAAGCCTACTTAGAACTTGATCCGTTCACTCGTTATTGAGATCTCAACATCTCGAGTACTCGCAACTCGTCGCGTCGCGTAAAAGAGTCACGGTGCGGTTGTGACCGGACGTCACTTTATGGGCACGTGGACCGCGCGCTAAATCAACTTTTCAGCCAGATTTGTCCTTCAAACGGTCGCCACTCGGTTTGACCTCATTCTACCGAGAAGGTAATTATCGAAATCACGGTACGACGTTGCAACAAGACTTCATTAATTCTCTCTTATTTTCAGGTTCTCAACGCTGGATGGATCACCGCCCCGCTGCTGCCGCTGCCACTGGCCCTCGCTGGACAACGATGGACACCCCTGTCGTCGGAACGGGTAAGTAGAGAATGAGTGTGCTCAACTAATCGACCGCCTTCCCTTTCAGCTTCTCGCCCCGGATGGATCTCAACTGCCGCTGACTGTCCCAGATCCTCGCCTTATCGCATACTGGAACACCGCTGGACAACGCTGGATCGATGCCGTGGGACAAGGTACGTAGCAGGTAAGTAATTTACATTAACTTGACACTGCGTATATTAACAAACGATTGATTTATTTCAGATCGTCGTGGTTGATTACAAAATCGCCGCACTGTTTGCGCTTCACGCTGACACATTCGTCGAACGTCGTTACAATTGGTAATTAATTACCGCTCGCTATTGTAAAACGAGTTATGTTTAACGCGATGGATACGCGGGAGTGCTCGGTTGTATTATACCGCTGCGCTAAACTACGCGCCGAGTTCTTATATGAGAGAATCTTAGTACGTGTTACCGCGACCACGATATCCGAGCGACTGCCTCGAGTCCTCGGGCTCTCGCGGCGTCCCCACTTCGGGACCGTCGCTCCCACTCTCGGTGTTTCTACGCCGCAGTACTTTTCCGCGCCAGATGTTCCGAACTTTCTCTTTTCTCGTGCTGTTTTTGCATTCCCTGTCGCCCGTGGTTCTCACCCCTGGGCTCCCGCACGTCCGCACGCGTCTGTCTGGGGAGTCTCGTGCCCCGGGCCCCCGGTTCCCGTGGTTCGCGACCACTCCGCCGAGTGGTTTTGTCGACCCCGGGGATCTCTTCCGGCGCCTCCCCCGATACCTCTCCGTCCCCTCTTTCGCCCCGGAGACTCTCGGCTTCCGAGTTCCGGGTGCCATTGTTTGTCCCCGGTATCTCGGCCCCCGAACGTCAGAACGCGCTTCCGCCGATGTCGCGGTGCCCCTGAGGGGTCCCTGGGTGCGTTCCGCCGATCGGTTCCCTGACTCGACTATCGTGCCCCGATCCGCGGGGGACGCGGTGTGTCCCCGCTATCTCCGCCCCCGGTGACCTCAGCGCGTCGCGGATCGGGTGGTTCGCTTCCGGGTCGCCCCTTTGGCAGGTCCCGATAGCCGCCCCTCGTCTCGTCACCTCGCGCCTCCGTTCGCGGGGTACCTCGCGTGACCCCGCTAACTCAGCGCTCGGGATTCGGATCCCGCTGTGGATCGCGTCAACGGTCTCGGTCGGCGTGCCCCGATTCGCTCCGCGTGTGTTGTTGCCCGCGCTGGCCCCCTTTGCTCGCTCTCGGGGGTCATCCTGGCGCGGTACCGCTATATCGCGGGCCCCTTGTCGGATTCGCGCTACGACCGGTGGCATCTCCCCTTTTCGTGCCTCCCGATATGTCCCCATCGCCGTTTTGCTCGTTCCGCCTTCCGCGGCTCGTCCGTGTGGGTCATTTTGACCCCGGTCCCCTCCGCTGGTTCTACGGCTGTCTTCTTAAGAAAACGCTAGCCATATGGGCTCTTCGGACTCGCGTATCCGGCGCTCTTAATCTATATGCTCTAGCCTGCTACTTTTTGTGTGTTCCGGCGCCGTTGTTACCTCCGGCGTGTTCCCGGCGCCTCGGCTAAGCGAACGGTTGCATTCTCCCCGTCAATTCCGCACTTGTAGTATCGGCTCGTGCGGAATTTGCACAAGGAACATCCGCTCGCGTGGCGACTAGATTGTCGTTAACTCAATTCCGGCGTTAGCGGTTCCCGCACAAACAAAATTCGAAGTTACGCCTGCTCCGGTGCGCCTGCGGCGCCAACGCAACTATTGATTGGGCGCTCTCTTTCGTCTGCGTGAGACTTGACCCTTCTTTCTATCTCAACTTAGTTTGTCATCGGCCCTTGCCAAAAAAAAAACGAAACTACAATAACCCGAAATCAAATTTGTCAATATCTTTTATATCGCGGAAAACTTAACCTACACGCAAAACGCAAACTCAAAATAATTGTTTCTTTTACTACGCCAAATTAAAATTAGATCAGCACGCGCAGTATCAACATAATAAACTGAAAACTCTTGCCTGTTCGGCCCACAACAAAATCAAAATAACCTTTTTCCGCCTGCTCGGCTTCCGCGCGTGACCCCGCGAGGCCACTCCTTCCTCCGCTCTTGGGTCGCGCGTCTCGATCCGTCCGTCCTGGTGGGACCCCCTCACTCCTTGGATCCCGCTTCGCCCCTTACCGGGGAGAAGTCGCTATACCGCGATCGGGTGCTCGGGCTCCGGAACGTCCCGTCTGATGCCTCCCCGGCTTCCAACAGTGGTAGGTCCGGGTGGACGACAATCTCCTCCGGCGTGCCCATTGGCTCAGGAATGTCGATGGCCATTCCGCTTGTCCCTGTCCGTTGGGGTCCGGTCCCCCCGGTGTCTGAACTGCAGCTCATCGCTCCTCCTGAGTAGCACTCGGGGACTTCCCCGCGGGTCAAGCCTCTGCCGTGGGGCTGTCGAGCCTATTGCCTCCCCATGTCCCCTTGGGCGGGGTTCACCAGCCCGGGACGGCGTCTCCCGACCGCCGCGCTTCCTTCGCGACTCCTTTCGCCTTTCGGCCTTGCGCCTCTTGTACTCCGCGCTCTCCCACTCCACCATTATCCGCGTTCGCTGCCCCGCGATCCTGGCGGCCCGTCGTTCCCCGACGGCTTGTGGCGGGCGGCCCTGCGCCTCTTCTATCTCCGTCTCCGTGTCGGTCGTATCCTCGCGCATCGACACCGCCGCGATGGATTCGGCCGAGACCTCGTCGATGGACGCGTTTGTTTCGGTCTCATCCTCCGTTATTTGTGCGGGGTCAACCTCCCGTCCCATCAGCGTTAGCACCGAGACCGGATAGTCCCCCCGCCTGACGTCTTGCCCGGTCGGTTCGCGCTGCGCCGCCGATCTCGACTCCCCGTCGCAGGAGATGCTCTCCACGCTGATCGCGTACCCGTCCCGGCCGGGGTCACGTAGAGTCTGCACGTGACTGGGTGTCGCCATGATCGCTGCGGGGTTGCTTGGGATCTCCATTTCCCTCGCCATCTGCTCCAGCTCCTCGCGCCCCAGGGTGTTGGCCTCCTGCATCGATGTGAGCGACATCATCGTCGAGGCGGCCCCGCTGCTCGTCCTCGATCTTGGTCGGTCGATGCTGGCGTCAGCTGTTGGTTCCCCCACTCCCGCCGGGTGTTCTGGCGTCAGCGTCCGCCCCGTGGCATCTTCGCGGGCTCCGATGTCCACTTCGGTGGTCATCTCCTCCCCGCGGAACCGCAGCGTCAGGTCGAATTGCGACCGGGTGTCGTCCTGCCCGTACGGCCATCTGACCGCCGCCATCAGAGTCACCTCTGCGACGTCCTCCTCGTCGTCGATATGGCCCAGTACATGCACCGTCCTGTAGTGCACTTGGTTGCCTCGCTCACGCTCGGCCTCCATGACCTCTCGCATGACCTCCGTCATGCGGCTGCGCGCCTCGTGTGTCTCCTCCCACGCTCCGGCCTCGGCGTCCGGGACCCTCGCCAAGTACCGCTCCATCAGAAGAACGGCCCTCTCTGCGTCTCGGCGCTCCCTCACATATTCGCGGTGCCGCCGCACTCGCTCGACCCCCGCCTGCAGTCGCCTGATCAGTTCCGGGGCCGGAAGCGCTCGGATCTCCTGCTCGAGGGCGTCCATTTGCATGTCGACCCCCGGCGCGGTTGTCTGCGTCATCGCTCGCTCGCCGCTCCGTCCTGCACCTCCCGGCGCCGCACGTTGGTCGTCGCGTGGCTGTCGTTCCATCGCAGCAGTCTTGCTTATTCTGCTGATGGCTCCGGCTATAATCCTTCCTGGCTCCGGTTCGTCGTTGGTCCTTCGCCTACGGCGATCGCAGCCGGAATGACTCTGTCGTTGTTCGATCCCGCCGAATGTCGGTTCGCGATACGCGCTCCGTCCGCTTGCGCTTGTCCGCGGTCCTCGCGCGTCACCGGTCCGTGTTACTTCGCGAACGTACGAGACGCACCCCGTGACGCTCCGGCGCCGTTTTGCGACACCGCTCCAAGGACGCGCCCTCAGTCTCACGAGCCTTTCGCTGTTCGTCACTCGCGTGCTCGCCCGGGTGCTCACTGGGTCCTCCGCGATCTCGGTGACTTCGTCGTCACTCTCGCGGTACGCAGGTCTCGCAACTCGTCGCTCGCGGGCGGGCGACGTTGTTCGCGTCGTGCCGCTGCCGCTTTCGGAACTTCCGTCGTTCGGTGGCCCCCTTTTCCACCGCTCAATTTTCGCGTCCCGCGTCACTACCGGCACAAGCTCCCATTCGTCCGCGAATGTCACTCGGGCGCTTCCTCGGTCTGTCAGGGTCACCCCGCTCGAGGTTTCGCTCCCCGTCGGGTTAGATTCTTCGCCGCTGGTGGACGGCACATAGTCGCTATCGTGCGGCTCGTTGTACAACACACGGACCGCTGCCCTTTTCACCGTCGATGGCTCCCCGTCATTTGCGGTTTTCGCGCTCGCGCTGTGCCCCTCCGCGAAGAGCTCCCGACGTGCGGGCCTTTTATCCTCCCGCGGCGCTCTTGGGCCGATGAGCTCGTTTCGTACTCGCCTCCTCATCTCCTCCTTCGCCCTGATGATTGCGCTTTGCATCACCATATCGTGGAGCAGTCCCTCCACCGCGGGTGTCCCCTCACTGTTGTCGATTATGACCCGCGCCTGCCATCGTTCCATTTTTTCGCAGACCCTGAGCTGTGCCTCCTTCAATTTTGTCTCGAGCGAGCATCCGAATGCCACCTTTAATTGTCGGTCGTACGTCAGGCGCAGCTGGTATCGGGCGTGAAAATCTGCCCCCAATATCATGTCTACCGGCAATTTTCGGACGATGTAGTACTCATGGATAAACTGTTCTTCCCGGTACCGGCACATGATTCTTGCCTTTGTCTTTACCGGCACTCCTCTCCTGGCGAACGCTCCCACGATGTTAAATCCCTTAACGGGGATGATCTCCATCGCCTCGCCCGCTTCAGTTAATTTCCGACACGTCTCGGGCTTGATCGCGGTGATTTGTGATCCCGTGTCGACGAGTGCTTGGACCGAGCATTTCCTGAACTGCATCTCCACCATCGGCACTATCGCCCATGGCGCTCGTATTTCTCGGATCTTTCCTATCTCGAGCCCAATCGTCTCGCTCATTTCCTTACGGAACTTGCTCTTTCCCTGTCGCGTGATCACGCAGCACTCTTTGTCGCTCCCCTCAGAAGACTCGCTTTCCTCCTCGCGAGGCGCGTTCGACAACTCTCCTTTGGCGGTGATGGCCGCCAGTTTTCGTCCGCCTTTCTCGTCCGTCTTCGTTCGCGCCTTGTCGCGGTAGTCTTCGCGCGGGGCTTCCTTCCTTCGGTATGCGCCGCTGTTGTCGCGCGCATATCTCGTTACTCTTGGTTTTGCCTCTTGATCGTCACTTTCCGGCATCTCCACGATGTCCACTCCGCCTCGTCTTCGGCTGTCCGGTGACTCCGTCTTTCGCCAGCTGGCAGACTTCGTAGGCGGCGAGTCCTTCGCCGCGTCGCGTCTGGTGAAATTGTCTCGACGGTTGTCGCCGGTAGCGTTGTATCCGCGGGCCGTGGGCGTGGCCCTGCCGTATTCCGTGCGATTAGGTGCCCTCTCGTTGGCTTGCCGCGCGCCCGCGCGCAAGCGTCTCGTCTCCCTCTCGTTTTCTATCGTGTCAAGCATATCTATTAATTCGCTGACACTACGCACCACTGACGGTCGCAACTCCCGTGCTATATTTCCGTCGAAGTGCTCACGTATGGTTTGTACAATCTCCTCGTCCGTCATTGGCGGTACGAGGGTCTTGGCCTGTCGGGCCATGTCTAAGGCGTAATCGGTGAGGGACATTTCCCCCGGCCGGTATTTGCCAAAGTAGACTTGCTGGCGAAACCGCATCTGGGCCTGACATCCCCAGAAATGCTGTTTGAACCTTGTTTTCAACTCGTGTATGTCCTTCGCGACCTGCAGCTCGTACCATTGCGCGGCCGCCCCCTTCATGCAGCGCCCGAAGTAGAACAGCTGCTCTTCCTCCGCGACGCCTTCGTAGTTTGCGAGTCTCTCGAATTTTTCGAGGAATCGTATCGGGTTTTGTCGGTCCGTTTTACCCTTGTATGCGAGTTCGTCGAAAGGGTTCTTGATCCACCCCCCCCTTGGGAGTCGGGCTTGTAACGGGACCTCAATACCCTTCTCCTCTCGTGTCGCTGGACCTCGGTACGCGCGCTCGTCCACTCGCGGTACGGGGCTTCCTCCTGTTAGACTGCGCCCCGCGTCGTAAGCCGCAATCAGCTCACGCTGGCGTCGGTTTTCCGCCGCCACCTCCTCCAACTGGGCCACGAGCCGTTGCACCTGCGACTGGAGCTGTCGCTCGTTCTCCGATCTGTCCTCCATCATCCTTTCCCGGCTCAAATTGAATGGCCGCTGCTTGACTGGCGTCTTGATCGACCGTGGTCGTGTCAATCTCCCCGGGATTATTTTCCCCTGGGACCTGGGAAACTGATTCTTCGGGAGTTTCGTCCCGCTGATCCTCCACGTTGGCTCTCGACCTCGTATTGATTCTCGAGGGTGTCCGTACCACGGTGGCCATACGGCTTCCCCGCGTACAGCTCGTCCTTCCTCTCGTTCTCGATCTCGACCCTATGGTGGCCGCCCTTCGGTTACTCACTCGTGAATTCGATGTCGTTCGTAATCACCCGCTCGGCTTTTCCAACGCGTGTTTTTGGGCGGCCGTCGCGCTATGCGTTGCCACCCCGCGTTCCTTCACCGCGCGTCTTTTTGGCGTCACGAAGCGGTCTCTCTTCTTCCGAGATTAGCTTCACCTGGGGAATTCTCGATCTGCCGATCGATACGCTTCTTCGGGCGGTTGCCCTTCTCTCTTCGGCTCTGCCGATATCCTCCCTCGGTGCTTGTGCCACACCTCCGCTTCTTCTTTCTTCTCTTCCGCGCCCTCGGCTCTCGCGGGTTCCCTTTCACGCACTTCGCGCCCGTACGCGTTTCGGACGAGTTTTTATATCGCGCCTCACGCGATCTCGCACTTGTTGCGCACGTTGTAACGACACGAAGGCCGCCGCTCCGCACTGTGGCCTCTACGGGTCGCTGTACCTACGCACTCGCGCACTCGATTCGCTGCTCGCGCTTCCGCGCTCTCCTCACGCACCACAGACGCATACGCGTCCTGTCACGGTCGCCATTCGAGAGATTCTTCGACTCGCGGTTCGCCTGGCTGTGCTAAACGGCTGCCTACTCCTCCCCGATGGACCTTCCCTTTGGCCGTGTCGATGGGTTGGCCCGCAGATTCGATCGCGTGTGATGCTCCGTGGGTGCGTTTCCGCGTGTCCCGCTGCCTCGTCACTGTGACCGGACGTCACTTTATGGGCACGTGGACCGCGCGCTAAATCAACTTTTCAGCCAGATTTGTCCTTCAAACGGTCGCCACTCGGTTTGACCTCATTCTACCGAGAAGGTAATTATCGAAATCACGGTACGACGTTGCAACAAGACTTCATTAATTCTCTCTTATTTCCAGGTTCTCAACGCTGGATGGATCACCGCCCCGCTGCTGCCGCTGCCACTGGCCCTCGCTGGACAACGATGGACACCCCTGTCGTCGGAACGGGTAAGTAGAGAATGAGTGTGCTCAACTAATCGACCGCCTTCCCTTTCAGCTTCTCGCCCCGGATGGATCTCAACTGCCGCTGACTGTCCCAGATCCTCGCCTTATCGCATACTGGAACACCGCTGGACTACGCTGGATCGATGCCGTGGGACAAGGTACGTAGCAGGTAAGTAATTTACATTAACTTGACACTGCGTATATTAACAAACGATTGATTTATTTCAGATCGTCGTGGTTGATTACAAAATCGCCGCACTGTATGCGCTTCACGCTGACACATTCGTCGAACGTCGTTACAATTGGTAATTAATTACCGCTCGCTATTGTAAAACGAGTTATGTTTAACGCGATGGTACGCGGGAGTGCTCGGTTGTATTATACCGCTGCGCTAAACTACGCGCCGAGTTCTTATATGAGAGAATCTTAGTACGTGTTACCGCGACCACGATATCCGAGCGACTGCCTCGAGTCCTCGGGCTCTCGCGGCGTCCCCACTTCGGGACCGTCGCTCCCACTCTCGGTGTTTCTACGCCGCAGTACTTTTCCGCGCCAGATGTTCCGAACTTTCTCTTTTCTCGTGCTGTTTTTGCATTCCCTGTCGCCCGTGGTTCTCACCCCTGGGCTCCCGCACGTCCGCACGCGTCTGTCTGGGGAGTCTCGTGCCCCGGGCCCCCGGTTCCCGTGGTTCGCGACCACTCCGCCGAGTGGTTTTGTCGACCCCGGGGATCTCTTCCGGCGCCTCCCCCGATACCTCTCCGTCCCCTCTTTCGCCCCGGAGACTCTCGGTTTCCGAGTTCCGGGTGCCATTGTTTGTCCCCGGTATCTCGGCCCCCGAACGTCAGAACGCGCTTCCGCCGATGTCGCGGTGCCCCTGAGGGGTCCCTGGGTGCGTTCCGCCGATCGGTTCCCTGACTCGACTATCGTGCCCCGATCCGCGGGGGACGCGGTGTGTCCCCGCTATCTCCGCCCCCGGTGACCTCAGCGCGTCGCGGATCGGGTGGTTCGCTTCCGGGTCGCCCCTTTGGCAGGTCCCGATAGCCGCCCCTCGTCTCGTCACCTCGCGCCTCCGTTCGCGGGGTACCTCGCGTGACCCCGCTAACTCAGCGCTCGGGATTCGGATCCCGCTGTGGATCGCGTCAACGGTCTCGGTCGGCGTGCCCCGATTCGCTCCGCGTGTGTTGTTGCCCGCGCTGGCCCCCTTTGCTCGCTCTCGGGGGTCATCCTGGCGCGGTACCGCTATATCGCGGGCCCCTTGTCGGATTCGCGCTACGACCGGTGGCATCTCCCCTTTTCGTGCCTCCCGATATGTCCCCATCGCCGTTTTGCTCGTTCCGCCTTCCGCGGCTCGTCCGTGTGGGTCATTTTGACCCCGGTCCCCTCCGCTGGTTCTACGGCTGTCTTCTTAAGAAAACGCTAGCCATATGGGCTCTTCGGACTCGCGTATCCGGCGCTCTTAATCTGTATGCTCTAGCCTGCTACTTTTTGTGTGTTCCGGCGCCGTTGTTACCTCCGGCGTGTTCCCGGCGCCTCGGCTAAGCGAACGGTTGCAAAGTTGTGACCGGACGGCACGAGTTAAGCCCGATTTCGGCGGATAATATCCCTATCGAACGGTCGCCACTCGGTTTGACCTTCAACTACCGAGAAGGTAAATTTACACCAACGCCCTGTTTCTCGCCAAGACGCTAACGTTGTTCCTGAATTTCAGGCTGATGTCCTCACTGGATCACCGTTGCTGTATCCCGTCTCCAGATCCTCGCATAATTGCATACTGGATAAAGGTACGTCTCGATAACTTATACTAATTACGTGCTAACGTTCTTCTTTTGTTGCAGGCCCTGCCCAGGATGGATCGTCGTTGCTGCTGGTCGTCTCCGGATCCTCGCTTTACATCGCATACCAGATCGCCGCTGGACAACGAGGGATCATCGCCAAGGAACAAGGTAAGTAGAAGGTAAGTGCACTAATTGTATAATTAATCTTGAGACTTTGTTTAAGAATTCACTATTCTTTAATTTCCGATCGTTATTTCAGCTTTACAGGTCGTTTCACATAAATAAAGGTGCTTCACAATGGAGTCGCCACACTTCGGTGTGAGTCGCGCTTATTCACAATAAATTTCCGCAAACACTGTTTTATTGATCGCAATCGATTAAATATCGCTTAATGACGATGTTCGTACAATATCTCGTAGTCGCGAGACCCAATGTCCACGATTGTAATATACTCGATACGCACTAAGTCGCCACCGCTCTATTTCGTTATCACGGATTGTTATTTCGATAAATATTATCCTTCACTATTGTTAAGTGAATGTTTAACGCGCGTTCACGCGGGAGTTCCCGATTGTATTGTATCACTGTATGTTAACTCGGTGTTATTCTCTAGCGCTATCCGTTGCTACGCGAGACACGTCCGTTCTCTACCGTGGTACTCGAGAGACTGCCTCGAGTCCCCGCTCTCGCTCGGGCTCCCCACTTTGCCGGAAGGGCTCCCTACTACGTCGGACCATCCCCACTCTGGAGTTGTTTTCGTCGTTCGATATGACGTCACAACTTTCCCTTTGCGCGCAGCGCGTGACTATCACGCGTGTCCCCCGTGCCCCCTATACGGATGCTCCCGGGTGGAATTTTCCGCGTGCGGTACTACGTCGCAGACCTCTTCTCTCGATCCCGCTACACCAGGTTTTCACCTTTGCCGTTTCTGCAGCGCCGTCGACGCCGACCTGTGCGCACCGCCTCCTGGATGGTCCCGATGCCGATTCCGAGGTCGATTCCCTGTAGATGACGTTCGGGTCAACTTTCGAGTGTCGGCCGTTGACGCCGACCTGTGCGCACCACCTTTTGGACGGCCCTGATGCCGATTCCGGGTCGACTCCCCGTAGATGACGTTCGAGTCAACTTTCGGGTGTCGGCCGTTGACGCCGACCTGTGCGCACCACTTTTGGGACGGCCCTGATGCCGATTCCGGGTCGACTCCCCGTAGATGACGTTCGAGTCAACTTCAGGTGTCGGCCGTTGACGCCGACCTGTGCGCACCGTCTTTTGGACGTGCCTGATACCGATTCCGGGTCGACTTCTTGGAGAAGTCGCCCGGGGACACTTTTACGCGTCGGCCGTTGACGCCGACCTACGCGCACCTCCCCTGAGATGCCCCAGAACAGAATTCCAGGCCGACTTCCCGTGGAAGTCTTCCGGGCGTACCTTTGATGTCCGGATGTTGACGCCGACCCTATAGGCGTGTGTCCCAGGTCCTCGAGAGTCGATCCCGAGGACTTGTTCCTGGAGATTGTCGCAGTCTGATTTCCGCGCCAGTGCCCTTACCTATTTCGGCCGCCCCTTGCTCTCGCGCGTACGGCCTTTTTCGTAAGGCAGACGAAAGCCGCGGTTTTTGTCCTGTCGCCCGCCGCTGCTGCGAAGCGCGCGGTTGCATTCTCCCCGTCAGCTCGGCGCTTGAAGTTTCTTCTCGCGTCGAGCTCTGATTCCCTTCGCGACCGCCTGTGCTTCGACATATGGCGTTTATGCGCATCGTGTTGATGACGTCGAGTTCGTCGTCGCCACTCTCGTCCTCCCCGTCGTTCCTAGCTGGTTCCACGTTGTTATCTTCCCCTGGCTCCTCGCCAGTGAGTTGCTCCACGTCGATCTCCTCTTCGAGTTCTTCGTCCGTCGTGAACTCTTCCACGTTGATCTCCTCGTCCTGCTCCCCGTCATTCGCGGGCATTCGTCCCCCAACGTGTTCCCCGCAATTCGGAATCTCCTCGTCTTTTAGCAGTGCCCTCCGGTTTGGTTTGATCTGCCGCGCGTTGAATACGCCGATGGGTTGTCCCTCCAGGTCCCCAATCAGGTACGCGTTTGGTCGTATGACGCGCTGTATCCGGTATGGTCCCTCGAAAACGAGGTGTATTTTCCTGGTCAACCTTCTGTTGGCGTCCGATCGACGGTGCCGCTTCACCCATACCTCTTGGCCTGGTTGGTATTCGGCCGTGCCGTGCTTATCGGCTTGCCGTTTCCGCTTTGCTGCGGCCCCCCTCAATTTTTCTCGGGCCGCTCCGACTTTCTCCTCCCATGGGATCTCCTCCGTTATCAGGGGTTGCAACCTGGGGTCGATGTCCAAGTGGCCTGCCTCCCCGTCATTCAGTTCACGCGGCGTATATCCCGTGGACGCGTGTGTTGTGTTGTTTATCACCGCTTCCGCCCTGGGTACGATCCGGTGCCACGTATACTGACGGTTGCTAGCGTACGTCCTCATTATGCGCCCCAGCTCGCGCATGACGCGCTCTACGGGGTTAGATTGTGGGTTGTAGGGCGACGTCCTCCGCACTTGGAATCCCCACTCTCGAGCGAACTGCCGCCACCGGTCCGTGATGAACTGGCCTCCGTTATCCGTTAAGATTGCCCGGGGTATCCCTATCTCCTCGAAAAAACCGGCTCCCCAGCAACTCCATTATCGTGTCCAACTTCTGGTCCTTCATTGTATATAACTTGACGTACTTGGAGAATTGGTCCATTATGACGAGCACGTACTTCTCCCCGTGGGCCGCCCTAGGTAGCGGTCCAAATATATCGAGGGAGAGTGTGTCCCCGGGGGCGTCCGGTAGCTCGTAGTACTGGTTACCCACCGTTGCTCGGGTGTAGTACTTGGTGGCCTGGCAGACTTCACACGAGGCTACGACATCCCTCGCTACCCGGGCGAAATTCGGGCCATGGAAGTGCCGTTGTAGGAAGTCGAGTACCTTATCGGTACCGAAGTGAATTAGTAGTTTGTGCGCTTCTTGGGCAATCCGCCACGCCGCCCTCCTAGGTAACGCGATGCGATCTCCATCGGGGTACTTGATTCGCGTCAATTCTTCCCTTACGTAAACATCCTGAGGCTCTTCCCTTTTCGCTTCCTGCAGTGTTTCGTCGGCGTTTTGCGCGTCTTTAATAATGTCGATCCACGGTGCCGTCTCCGCGCCTTCTCTTACGTCGTTTATAATTGCGATCCGCTTATCCTCCGCGTCCGCGTCCCCAGTCTTTCCCCTCCTTGAGAGGGTGTCCGCGATCTGGTTTTCCTTCCCCGGGAGGTGTGTGATTTCCAGGTCAAACTCCTGCAAGAATGCGAACCATCGGGCAATTCGTCCGTTATTTTGCACGCACGTGCTGAGGAATTGCAGGGCCTGATGGTCCGTGTGAACTTTCACGTGGCGTCCCATGAGCAGCGTATGCCATTTCCGGAGCGCCCACACCAACGCCAGGCACTCCAATTCGGTGACTGTATAGTTGATTTCAGCCCCTTTTAGGCTGCGACTCACATAGCCTACCGTCTCCTTTTCTTCAGACCCTTCCCGGTATTGATACAGTCGGGCTCCCAGCCCCGACCGGGCCGCGTCCACGTAGACCCCGTACTTGTACCCGGGCCGTGTTAGATAGAGGTCCGGCGCCTCCCGGAACGCCATTTTGAGATTGTTGAAGGCGTTTTGTTGGGCAGAGTGCCACTCAAATTTTCTCCCTTGCTTTAACAACTCCTCGAGTGGCTTTGTGAGCCTGGCCATATTTTTTATGAACCGACGGTCCCAGTTGACGAGGCCTAAGAATGATTGCAGCTGTTTCTTGTTTCTCGGTCGCTCGAAATCCGCTATCGCCCTGCGGGTCTCGTCGTTGATTTCCGCCTTGATCTCATTAAATGTGTGTCCTAAAAACTTGATTTCTTCTTGCATGAACTCACATTTATCGCGGTTCAATTTGAATCCCACTTCCTCCAGTTTCCCGAGTACCCAGTCGATGTGCTCCAGGTGCTCCTCCAGGGTGTCCGATGCAATAAGCACGTCGTCTAGGTATTTGATGATGTATTCCCTTGGGTCCACCGCCCCGTCCATTGCCCGGGTGAATGACGCGCCGGCTGTCTTGAGCCCAAACGGCATTCGCTTGAACACATAAGTCTGGCCGTCGAACAAGAATCCGGTATACTGCTGGGATTCCTCCTCCAGCGGGATCTGCCAAAACGCCTGAGTCACGTCCAATGTGGTGAAGTATTTTTTTCTGCCGATCCGTCGGAACACCTCCTCGATCGTGGGTGGCTGGGCGTGGTCATTGTCCATGTATTTGTTCACTTCCCGCGCGTCCAGACATAGGCGGATATCACCGTTCTTCTTCACCACCACTACTAACGGGTTGATATATTGGGTTGCCTGCTTGGCGATGATCCCCTTGCGCTCCAATTCCTGTATGTACGTTCGTACCCGGTCCATGTGGATCTCCGGGATCGGGTATGTTTTCTTTTTGAATGGCCGGGCTATCTTCATTTTGATCTTGTGCCGGTAATGCTTTACCTTTCCTATTCGCCCATCGAATACCTTGGCGTGCTTTTCAATAATCCGCCGGAGGGCCTCTTCCGCCTCTTCTCGCCGGATGGCGGTGATTCCCCTTGAGGCCTCAAGTGATTTTCTGAACTCAATCTTGATCTCGTCATCGCACTCTAACAACATCCGGTGTTTCATGTGGAAATCGATCCCCAGCACCATGTCGAATGCCAGATTCTCCACTATGCAGTATTCGTGTGCGAATTCTTCCTCTTTATATCGTCCCACGAGTCTGACTTTGCTGGCCACCGATGTTCCTTTCTCCGCGAAGGCTCCCCTCAGGCGAAATCGTTTGATCGGCACCGCTGCCATCTCCTCACCCGACTCCATAAGTCGCTGATACAGGGCGTGGGTGATCGCGGTGATCTGCGATCCCGTATCCACGAGTGCCTTCACTCGGCACTTCCCGAATTCTATCTCGACCATAGGCACGTCAGCGCTTTTCACCTTTACCTTTTGCGCCTCAGCCATGTCCTGATCGAGCTCCTCGATTATCTCTCTCGTCCGGATTACGCTGAGTGGCTGGGTCTCGTCGTTCTCCGTTTGTTCTGGCGTTATGATGCAGCACTCTTTGTCACTCTCCTCCGACGATACGTTCTCCTTTTCGTCGTCGTTCGCTTCTCCTCTCGCCGTGATGGCCGCGAGGTTTTTCCCGCGGTTACCTTGGCGCACCTGTTCCCTCTCTTTATTTCCCGCCTTCGGGATTTGTCTTGTCGGATAACTGTTGTTATTCCTGGTATACCGTGTGACGGTTGGTCGGCCTTCGTTGTCATCGCTGTCCGGCATCTCCACGATGTCCACATCTCCCGCTTTCGCCTCGGATGGCTCCGACTTTCGCCAGCTGGCAGACTTGGTTTGCGGCGAGGGCTTCGCCGCGTCGCGTCTGGCGAAATTGTCACGTCGGGTGTCCTCTCTGGCGTAGGTATTCCTCGCGGTGTTTCGATCTCTCGTGTAATCCGTTCGATTGACTGGCCTCTCCGGCACCTTTCGTGCTTCCACACGCAACTTCCTAGCTGCTCTCTCGTTCTCGAGGGTATCGAGCATGTCGATCATTTCGTTTACATTTCTCACGACTGATGGACGCAATTCGCGCGCGATGTCTCCCTCAAAGTGCTCGCGCAGCGTTTGCACCACCTCTTCGTCGGACATTGGTGGAACTAACGTTCTGGCTTGTCGGGCCATATCGAGTGCGTATTCGGTCATCGTCATTTCCCCTGGCTTATACTTGCCAAAGTACACCGTTTGCCTGAATCGCATCTGGGCTTGGCATCCCCAGAAATGTTTCTTGAATTGCTCTTTGATCTCATATATATCCTCCGCTCGTTGTAGCTCATGCCACTGGCTCGCGGCTCCTTTCATGCATTTTCCAAAATAGTGGAATTGTTCCTCCTCCGAGACATTTTCATATCTCGCGAGTTTCTCAAATTTCTCGATAAATCTGATTGGGTTCTGTTTGTCGGATTTCCCTTTAAACGATAATTCATCGAACGGGCTTTTGATCCAACCACCTCTTGGTAATCGAGCCTGGAGTGGTACCATTTCTATTCGTCTCTCCCCGCGCTGGTATTCGCCACAGTACGCACGCTCGTCTGGTTGTCTATCGGGACTCCTGCCCGCCTGACCGCGTTCCGTATTCAGTGTTGCGGCGGAACCACGCAATCTCCGAATGTTGGCTTTCATCTCCTCCAGCTCTGCCGTCAAGAATTGTACCTGTTGTCGGAGCTGTTGCTCATTCTCTGACATCTCCATATTTTTCTCGGTGCTGAGGTTGACTACCTCTGTTTGTTCCTCCCTCGGGGGAACTGCTAATAATTGTTGCTCGTTGAGCCTTTGTTTCTCGAGTTCTTCTCGAATTTCTTGCTCCGTCAACGCCGGTCCTTGCGACCTCGTTGTCGTCTTCGTCGGGGTTCTCCCCACTGTGGCCATTCGTCCTGAACGCACACAGTTCGTTCGTCCTCTGGTACGCACTTTCGGTCCTATGGTGACCGCTTTTCTTCTCTTTCGGTAAACTTCGATTTCGTCCCGTTCGTCCGTTCGACGCCTCGACACGGTTGTTTTGGACGTGCGCGTTATGTGCGTTACGTCCCCGAGTCCCTCCGTCTCACGTTGTTACGACGTCGTAGACCGTTTCTCCGTTCCCGCGTTGCTCCTCTTCGCACTTGTACGCTTCTTCTTTCTTTACTCTTCTGCGCTGTTGCTTCTTCTTGAAGTATGGCTATCTGGCTCTCGACTTTACGCGCACTCCGCGATCGTACACTTTTCGTACGAGTTGTTATACCGCGTCGGCTTATATGCCTTACGATCTCGCACTTTTCGCGCACGTTGTTAACACGCCGATCTGCACTTGTCTTCACTATACTCCTTTGGCGTGCCGTATATTTACGCGCACTTCCCGTTAAACACTGCTGACACTTACGTGTCCTGTCACGGTCGCCATTCACGAAGTTTTCGGGCCTAGGGAATCCTGTTGCGTTCTCCAATTTGAAGTTTGCGTGGTTGGATCTGTCCCTTCGTCCTCGGGGAAGCTTCACCCCTGCAGGTTCCGACACGTCTGTCGGTCAGCTGGTGTTTCTTCGCGTTCCTCGGTACTTAACACTGTGACCGGACGGCACGAGTTAAGCCCGATTTCGGCGGATAATATCCCTATCGAACGGTCGCCACTCGGTTTGACCTTCAACTACCGAGAAGGTAAATTTACACCAACGCCCTGTTTCTCGCCAAGACGCTAACGTTGTTCCTGAATTTCAGGCTGATGTCCTCACTGGATCATCGTTGCTGTATCCCGTCTCCAGATCCTCGCATAATTGCATACTGGATAAAGGTACGTCTCGATAACTTATACTAATTACGTGCTAACGTTCTTCTTTTGTTGCAGGCCCTGCCCAGGATGGATCGTCGTTGCTGCTGGTCGTCTCCGGATCCTCGCTTTACATCGCATACCAGATCGCCGCTGGACAACGAGGGATCATCGCCAAGGAACAAGGTAAGTAGAAGGTAAGTGCACTAATTGTATAATTAATCTTGAGACTTTGTTTAAGAATTCACTATTCTTTAATTTCCGATCGTTATTTCAGCTTTACAGGTCGTTTCACATAAATAAAGGTGCTTCACAATGGAGTCGCCACACTTCGGTGTGAGTCGCGCTTCATTCACAATAAATTTCCGCAAACACTGTTTTATTGATCGCAATCGATTAAATATCGCTTAATGACGATGTTCGTACAATATCTCGTAGTCGCGAGACCCAATGTCCACGATTGTAATATACTCGATACGCACTAAGTCGCCACCGCTCTATTTCGTTATCACGGATTGTTATTTCGATAAATATTATCCTTCACTATTGTTAAGTGAATGTTTAACGCGCGTTCACGCGGGAGTTCCCGATTGTATTGTATCACTGTATGTTAACTCGGTGTTATTCTCTAGCGCTATCCGTTGCTACGCGAGACACGTCCGTTCTCTACCGTGGTACTCGAGAGACTGCCTCGAGTCCCCGCTCTCGCTCGGGCTCCCCACTTTGCCGGAAGGGCTCCCTACTACGTCGGACCATCCCCACTCTGGAGTTGTTTTCGTCGTTCGATATGACGTCACAACTTTCCCTTTGCGCGCAGCGCGTGACTATCACGCGTGTCCCCCGTGCCCCCTATACGGATGCTCCCGGGTGGAATTTTCCGCGTGCGGTACTACGTCGCAGACCTCTTCTCTCGATCCCGCTACACCAGGTTTTCACCTTTGCCGTTTCTGCAGCGCCGTCGACGCCGACCTGTGCGCACCGCCTCCTGGATGGTCCCGATGCCGATTCCGAGTCGATTCCCTGTAGATGACGTTCGGGTCAACTTTCGAGTGTCGGCCGTTGACGCCGACCTGTGCGCACCACCTTTTGGACGGCCCTGATGCCGATTCCGGGTCGACTCCCCGTAGATGACGTTCGAGTCAACTTTCGGGTGTCGGCCGTTGACGCCGACCTGTGCGCACCACTTTTGGGACGGCCCTGATGCCGATTCCGGGTCGACTCCCCGTAGATGACGTTCGAGTCAACTTCCAAGTGTCGGCCGTTGACGCCGACCTGTGCGCACCACTTTTGGGACGGCCCTGATGCCGATTCCGGGTCGACTTCTTGGAGAAGTCGCCCGGGGACACTTTTACGCGTCGGCCGTTGACGCCGACCTACGCGCACCTCTCCCGAGATGCCCCAGAACAGAATTCCAGTCCGACTTCCCGTGGAAGTCTTCCGGGCGTACCTTTGATGTCCGGATGCTGACGCCGACCCTATGGGCGTGTGTCCCAGGTCCTCGAGAGTCGATCCCGAGGACTTGTTCCTGGAGATTGCTGCGGTCCGCCCTTCTGTCGCGTGGATATCTACGCTGACCTCTACGCGTCAAAATAAACTATTCTATCGGCATGGGCCGGAAAATAAACGAAAATAAACCTACATGGTCAGCGACTCTTACTGCTTAAGCTAATATATGGCCGCACGGGCTCACGATACTTATCACCTAACTTATCCTACGCTCGACATCCTATAGTCGAGCACGTCAAAAATGGAGTCATCAAAACAAAATTTAATCGTGAGAGATAATAAACGAAAAGAAACAGATAATCCTCCCAGCGGTGACTCAATCGCTCCGTCGCGACTTGATGCTCGCCTCACTCGGTCTCCTCGTCGCCGCTCGACGGACTCAAAAAGTCGTCCGACGGCTGGTCCACTTCGCCAGCGGGGGTGGGTACCCACCTGATGGGCGGCTGGAGGTCGATCTCCCGACTCTGGATAGAATCCTCGCTGTGCTCCCCCGCGGTCGTCCCCTCCTGCACGGTAGCTTGTACCCCCCACGGTGGCCGGTTCGCCAGAACGCCCGGCGCATCGCTCTCGCTCGCGACGCTCGGCGGTATTATGGTCCGCTCGATCACCACGCGCGGTGACCCTTGGCGGCGCACGACCGCCCTTGGAGAGAGCGGTCGCAAGGTTTTCCCTCGAGCGTGATTCTGTCTTCCCTTGCACGTGCGTCAGTTTGTTGTAGGAGGGAAATGGTACGCACGTATCGTGCGCAAAACGGGGTGTTTTGGGCCGACCGAAAAGACGGCGGACCGTTGTTTTCGAGATCGCTCACGCTCACGGCACGTCGGCGAGGTACGGCGAGGCACGGCACGGCTCTGAGGATCCCGCGATTTCCGCGCGAGAGTTGACATGCCGCGCGCGCTGTAGATCGTCCCGACTCCCCGGCCCGCGGTAAATCGTCGTTGTTGGTCGTGTGTCAGTGACAGTCGCGCGTGCGGACCGCATCGTCCAGCGTTCGCCGCATCGTCTCGGCGTCATTGTCGCCGCCGTTGTAGTGGTGGTGGTGTCGGTGGTGGTCATCGTCGTCGTCGGTCGTCGTCGTCCGTCGTCGTCGTCGTCGTGGCCGTTGTCGGCTGTGGTGTCGTGGCCGTCATCGTCGTAGTGGTCGTGGCCGTCGTCGTCGTCGTCGTCGGCGCGTCGAGGAATCGGCGCGAGGACGCCGTCGAGTCGGTAAATGGTCGCGCTCCACCGCGAGCTTTCTAACCCCCTGTCGCTATTTATCGCTCCCCCGCGAGAAACGCGGCTTGGTTAGTTGCTCGAGGGCCGCGATGATCCTATGGCACCGGAACGCCGTCCACGCGTATTCCCCGTGGTTGCCCGCGTTGACAATGGGACGTGCCGTTGGGGAGTTTACGATTTGGTTAATTTCTGTATTCACGGGCCTAAATTGTTTTATGGAATAGGTAAAACAATTCTTTTTTAATAATGTTTGCATAAAAATTATAAATAATTTTATATTTTTCTCTTAAAAACACTTATAAAATGTATCCTATCATTTTTCAGGATTAGATGTACGTATATGTATTGAAAATGCAGTGGTGGCGGATTAGCCCCGGGGGGGTGGCGGTTTCAACCCCGGCATTTTTAAGATTTCAATTTTTCCACCGTTGTCGTTTTTTGCTCTATACCGGTTAAACAAAGCAACTAGATAAAAATTTCCTATATAAATTTTGTAGCTAAAGGTTCACTCTTTACAGTGGTATACCACATTTAACTAAAATTATTTATTTTTTTTGTTAAAAATCGACACCGAAAAAACTGGCGGGTTTAGCCCCGGTCTCCCCTATATATATATATATATACATATGTATATTTAAAAAGTTAAAATATAAAAACTGTAAATATAATTAAATAAATATTTATACGTGTAACGTAGCGCATCGTCGATTTGCCAACTCGAGACTTGGCATTCGGCGAGGCACGAGACGCGATACCCGAAATGCGTGGCATCGTGGCAACGTCGCATAGCCGGCGCGTGCCAAAGCAGCTACGTCATAGCTCAAGAGAGGAGGAGACAGCCGAGACGGCAGATCGTATGTCTGTCCTTCTCTCCTCGCTCGAAGCTTGCCGAGCGCCGGGCCGGCCGCCGCGGCCAGCATATCCCCTCCAGCTGGGTAGTTCGGACACGAACCATTAGCACGGACGCAAAACCATGTGCAGTTACCGAGCGAAACGACGTAGTTGAGTTGCACTTTCTCAGACGGCGCGTCGGAAAATGCGTCCCTAGGGATCCTCTAGTGAGGGATAGGACACCGAGGCTGCAGGATGCGGATTGGTCGTCCGCCATTAATGGGATATTTCCGCTTTGAGTATATTTTAGTAAAGATAGTGTATTGTATATATGTCAATTTATAACATAGTACATACTGTGTTATAACCATTGAACTATAACCATACTGGAAGGAGCCTCCATTGTTCTCGAGCGATCCGAGCTGTGTGAGTGAGATAGTTGATCGGGTACCGTGCTATCCTTGTCTAACTAACTGAAGCAATCACGTGACTCGACATACTATCAACTCTGAAAACATTCACCTTCGCAAGCATTTTAAACACACCGAAATCACAGATTCTGTGCCGAAATTCTATTTTTGTCAAAAAAGGAGACTTTTAATAAATGATAATTTCAGAATCAATACACATTGTGGCGGTCAGCTGTCCGCCACGACCGCGCGACGGTGCGCACGCGACGCCGGCAGTATGACGGGAGGCGCGCGGCGCGGGCGACGGCACGGTATCGATCGCCGGACAGTTCGACGCGCGCCGCTACGCGGCGCATCGCCGGCGGATTCACTCGTAAGAAAGATTCAGCATCGACTGCTATATAAAGAGCAGCCCAGCGGGGCTTCTCCAGCTTTCCTCGAGATAGCCAGTCAGGGCGTGCTCACTACCAGGGCCCCTGACATAACTCTCTTTTGACAGGGTGTGCTCACTACCAGGGCCCCTGACATTTGAAGTGTGCTCTTCAGGGCCTTCGTTTATACCTGCTTTGCAGGGCGTTAACTTACTGCGGTAAGAGTCAACCGACACCCCTGCGCGGAAAGGTTTTCGGGGTCATAGTGACCCAGCCCGTCGGGCAACACCGAATCCGGTGGAGACCAAGGCACCGCCTTCTCCAACTCCGATTCCTGCTCCTGCTCCTGAGGGTATTCCGAAGAATCCTACCCTGATCTCTAAGGTAGAGATTCCATCGTGGAAGCTTATTCCGAGGACCAAGACGACGTGGAGGTTTACCCCGATTGCTAACTGGGGTCATACTGACCCGGCCCGTCGGGCGACATTGAAATCGTTGGTAGCCAAGGTTCCATCTACTCCAACTCCAATTCCGGCTCCGACTCCTGAGGATAAACCAAAGAGTCCTAACCTATTTTCTGAGGAAGAGACTCCACCGTGGAAGCTTATCCCAATCACCATTCCGGCTCCTAAGTTCAAGACGAGGGGAAGTTTATCCCGGTTACCATTCCGGTTACTGAGCCGGTTATCAGGATAAAAGATCCACTTCCGTTCTCCAAGGTAGAGACATTACTACCTTGGAAGCTACAACTCATCGATTTACCTATAATCCAAGTGTCTCATATCCGACATCTTCCTAACCAAGCGAACCTGGGAATTCTGTATCAACCCAGACGGAATCTATTTTCAAGACTCCTCCACGACCTCACTTCCTCGGCCCGATTCAGTCTATTCCAAGAGGCAAGCCAGGGACTCCCGGACGTAATCTTATTATCCCGCGGAATATTAGTTCCAAGAAGAAGAGGTCCCTAACATTCTAGAAACACATTTAGAATAAGAATATTACACTATACACCCAATAACTTATATTGACACACACGACCACCTACTTATACATATTAAAGAAATATTTATCTGTACATAGAGCATGAATAAATAAAGCAAGATTTACCTAATTGAAAAGATTCATTATTGTGGGAATCGACGCACCTTCACCCGATTTTCTACACCACAAATTGGTGACCCCGACGCTCGCTCTATCTCGCTCTAATAATAGTAATATACATAAACAAATTAACAATGACAGACACACAAGGAGGAAACTCAGAAGAACGATCGCAGATCAACAGAGTGGCTTTAAAAGTACCTCCTTTCTGGACGGACGAGCCTGAATTATGGTTCGCACAACTCGAAAGCCAATTTACACTGGGAAGCATAACGCAAGACAGTACTAAATATGCTTACGTCTTGTCACACATAGAGACTAAGCAGGCCAGAGAAATTAAGGATCTGATAACGAGGCCTCCCGAAGAAAATAAATATAAGAGTATCAAGAAGGCATTAATACAACGCCTATCGATCTCTCAGGAACAACAAATCCGCCAGCTCTTAGAGCTCGAAGAGATGGGCGATCGAAGACCTTCTCAATTCTTACGGCATCTACAGGCCTTGGCCAGCACGGCCATTCCGGAGCAGCTCCTGCGTACATTATGGATAGGCAGATTGCCATCCCAATTACAGGCTATTTTGGCCACACGGAACGCTGACAACTTAGAAGACGTAGCCGAGCAGGCAGACCGAATTCATGAAGTTACCTGCAGAGCTGTGACAGTCGCCAGTATGCAGTCGGCAACAAGCTCATCAATAGAAAATCAAATCGCTGAACTAAATAAAAAGTTCGAAAAATTAGAGAGCCGACTGTCTCGTTCTAAAAACAGAAGCAACAAGCGCGATCGTTCCAGGAGTCGTTCCAGAAAAGGCCAGAAAGAAGAAAAGGAAGCAGATATTTGCTACTTCCACCGTCGGTTCAAGGAGAAGGCTCGGAAATGCACACAGCCGTGCAACTTCAAGAAGGCACTGGAAAACTAACCGGGCAGTCGTTGTCAGCGGCAAACGGCCTTTGCCCGAACCCATGCCGCTTATTTGTCACTGACCGCAGCACGAAGATTCGATATCTCATTGATACCGGCTCCGATGTCAGCGTATACCCTCGCTCGTTGGTACGAACACGACGCTGGGCTGACACGAGAGAGCTATTCGCGGCTAATGGATCCAACATTAAAACATACGGAGATCTCACAATACAGCCTGATCTCGGTCTACGCCGTGCATTTCCGTGGCGATTCGTCGTCGCAGACGTAACTACGCCAATAATTGGATCCGACTTCCTGGCTCATTTCCATCTGCTCCCGGACGTAAAAGAGGGACAGCTGGTTGATGCGAAAACAGGACTCAAAGCAAACGGGACGGCAAATAGAGACACGTTACCGTCAGTTAAAGCTGTCATGGGAGACACCCCTTTTCATCAATTGCTGGCTCGATTTCCCGGTATCACAAGGACTACGGGAACGCACCGGCAAAAGCAGCCTCACTCAACGATGCATTACATCAAGACCACACCAGGACCTCCAGAAGCATGTCGACCACGAAGGTTGGCACCCGACAAATTAAAAGCAGCCAAAGCAGAGTTTGATCTACTTCTTGAAGAAGGAATTATTCGACCGTCTAAAAGCCCTTGGGCCTCACCGCTACACATGGCCCCTAAGAAAGGAAACTCCTGGAGATCCTGCGGGGATTATAGAAAGGTGAACTCTCGGACTGAGCCTGACCGATATCCAATATCTCACATAGAAGATTTCAGCCATTCCCTGAGCGAAAAGAAATTTTTTTCAACTTTGGATTTAGTCAGAGCTTACAATCAAATTCCGGTTCTCCCAGACGACTTCCCCAAAACAGCCATTATCACGCCATTCGGGCTATTCGAGTACTTATATATGCCTTTCGGATTACGGAACGCAGCACAGACCTTCCAGAGATTTATAAACGAGGTCTTGCGTGGCTTGAACTACTGCTACGCATACATAGACGATATCATAATCGCCTCCGCAACGAAAGAAGAGCATCTAAAACATTTAGAAGAAGTATTTCGTCGTCTTGAAGCGTATGGCGTTCAACTAAATCCGGCCAAATGCGTTTTGGGAGCTTCACAGGTAAAGTTTCTCGGATACCTCGTATCAGCAGAAGGCACTCGCCCATTGCCTGAAAAAGTCCAAGCTATACGCGACTTCAAGAAGCCAGAAAATATCAAGCAGCTTAGACAATTCCTGGGAACCTTGAACTTTTACCGGAGGTTCATACCGGAGGCTGCAAAAGACCAAGCCACGTTACATGATGTCTTACGAGGTCCTAAAGCAAAAGGAAAAACTCCAATCGAGTGGACTCAGCAGCTCGAGCAAGCTTTTCAGAGATGCAAGGATAGCCTCTCGAAAGCTACGCTCTTAGCACATCCCATAACTGAAGCCAAGCTCACGTTGACTACAGATGCTTCAGACACAGCACTCGGGGCAGTGGTTCAGCAAGAAATAGACAACGGATGGCAGCCATTAGCATTTATGAGCAAGAAGCTTAATCCAGCGCAGCAAAAATACAGCCCGTATGACAGAGAGCTTCTAGCCATCTATACGGCAGTAAAATATTTCCGGCATCTACTAGAAGGACGGAAATTTACCATCTTCACGGACCATAAGCCCTTGATATACGCTTTCAACAAGATCTGTTGCGCAGCTCTCCTCGACAAGCAAGGCATCTGGACTTCGTTGGGCAATTCTCAACGGACATTCAACACGTGGCTGGAAAAGACAACGTAGTTGCAGACACGCTATCCCGCGTTGAAGCAATTGAGAAAGCACCGGACTTCGTAGGATTGGCAAAATCGCAGCAGGAAGACCCGGAATTTAAGCAAATATTAGATGGCAGCATCCAATCATCACTAAAGTTAACAAAAATACAAATACCTGGCTCAACAACAGAATTGTATTGTGACACTTCGACAACAGTCCGCACGCCCCTACGTGACAGAGCCATATAGACGGCAGGTTTTTCAGAGCTTGCATGGCTTATTACATCCAGGGATAAAGGCTACAACGAGATTGGTCAGACAAAAATACATATGGCCAAACATACAAAACGACTGTCGAAAATGGGCTCAAGCATGCCTTCAGTGTCAGAGAGCCAAGGTGTACAAGCACACAGTCACGCCAACAGGAAACTTCCTGGGACCCACCAAAAGATTTCAGCATATCCACATGGACATAGTGGGACCCATGCCGACATCCCAGGGCTACAAATACTGCTTAACTATCATTGACCGTTTTACAAGGTGGCCAGAAGCGATACCCGTCCCCGACATCACCGCAGAAACTGTGGCAAGACAGTTTTTCAGCAATTGGATAGCCAGATATGGCACACCAGCACGAGTTACAACGGACCAAGGACGGCAATTTGAATCCGAGCTGTTCAAAACACTTACAAAACTAACGGGTTCAGCACACCTTCGCACCACAGCATATCATCCACAAGCGAACGGCATGATAGAAAGATTCCACCGGCAGTTGAAAACAGCCATTAAAAGTCACCAGACAGAAGAATGGGCAGAAATTCTACCAGTGATCCTGATGGGCATTAGAGCAGCATGGAAGGAAGACCTGCAAGCGACACCGGCAGAAATGGTCTTCGGAGAATCAATCCGATTACCCGGACAATTCCTCGAGGAGACCTGCGCAAAGTTTGTTGACACGGAAGGTTTCGCAGCACGATTGAATAAATTATGAGAAACCTGCAGCCAAAACTAAAAAGACACGGACAGAAAACTACTTTTACGTACAAAGACTTGACTACAACGCAACAAGTATTTCTTCGTCATGACGCACCAACAGGAGCTTTGCAGCCACCATACGATGGACCATTCAAAGTTCTAAACAGAGGAGAGAAGACCTTCAAAATCTGCGTCAATGGACGACCTGTCAACGTGTTAATCGATAGATTAAAGCCCGCCTACATTCTGGAGCGAGAAGAACTGGAGCCAGCTCAGCCGTCAACAGAAACCACACAAACTCTCGAGCCGCAGCAGCAGCAATGGACGAGAAGCGGACGAATATCACGTCCACCAGTCCGTTTCCAGGGACTCTAAAACAACCAAGGGGGTTATGTGGCGGTCAGCTGTCCGCCACGACCGCGCGACGGTGCGCACGCGACGCCGGCAGTATGACGGAAGGCGCGCGGTGCGGGCGACGGCACGGTATCGATCGGCCGGACAGTTCGACGCGCGCCCGCTACGCGGCGCATCGCCGGCGGATTCACTCGTAAGAAAGATTCAGCATCGACTGCTATATAAAGGGCAGCCCAGCGGGGCTTCTCCAGCTTTCCTCGAGATAGCCAGTCAGGGCGTGCTCACCACCAGGGCCCCTGACATAACTCTCTTTTGACAGGGTGTGCTCACTACCAGGGCCCCTGACATTCGGAGTGTGCTCTTCAGGGCCTTCGTTTATACCTGCTTTGCAGGGCGTTAACTTACTGCGGTAAGAGTCAACCGACACCCTGCCACGGAAAGGTTTTCGGGGTCATAGTGACCCAGCCCGTCGGGCAACACCGAATCCGGTGGAGACCAAGGCACTGCCTTCTCCAACTCCGATTCCTGCTCCTGCTCCTGAGGGTATTCCGAAGAATCCTACCCTGATCTCTAAGGTAGAGATCCCATCGTGGAAGCTTATTCCGAGGACCAAGACGACGTGGAGGTTTACCCCGATTGCCAACTGGGGTCATACTGACCCGGCCCGTCGGGCGACATTGAATCGTTGGTAGCCAAGGTTCCATCTACTCCAACTCCAATTCCGGCTCCGACTCTTTTTTTTTTTTTTGTTTCCGTGGGAAGAGGTAAAATGCCTCGCGCATTCCTGACCCCGGCCGTCAGGATATGTGGGGCTTGCACCCACTAAACATCTCTCCCTTAAACAAAGCACTCGGGACACAAGTCACGTGACATGGAACACCGGAGGTACACTTCACATCACGCAACGGTCCTCACGCAGAGGCGACAATAAAAACGTAAACCAGACGAAGACCAACGAAAGGTTACCGGTACCAGACTCGCGAACCCCGGGGGAAGGGCTCTCTAGTCGAATGACATTGGCACAAGTGTCGTCATTCGACCACCTCGGAAAAACCGCATGGTAGTGGCTGCGGGTAGCCACACCATTGCGGGATCTCTTCATCGGTTACGAGACCATTCCTCCAGTGAAAAACGAAATCCAGGATCGGGATCGTGCACCAGGTGGACGAAGGACAAAACTAACAGAAATTCCTCATCCGGATGAGGAATTTCACAAACCAATACACGAATCGAAGCCGATCCGTCCGCGCAAAAGAGTCAACGACCCACCACCAATAGTACGAATCGAAGATCGATCCGTCCGCGCAAAAGGATTCAAAGTCACAAGAACCCATCACCAATAGCAGAAGGCACCAGGTACACCAACCCTGTCCGAGCCAAACCATCGCAGTGCTCGGCCACAGCAAAATCGCGCACCCTCCCCGACCCCAAAAGAACCGGGAGAAGGGAGCGAAGGAAAACGCGACGAAGAGTCACCGTCCCAGATCGAGCGATCCCCCCCAGGGGACGACCAACCGCGCCCCGACACCACAAAAGGCTCGTGGAGCCCATTGGCGAGCAATGAGTCCAGAGCCCAAACAGCGGCAGGTGACGGACCCACGGCCGGCCGACCCCAAGGGAGGACCCACGACCAGAGGAGGGGCGGGCTTCCCGGTACAAGAGAGAATGTTCGCGGGAAAACGCAGAGTCCCAGGCATCCCAGAGGGAGCGAGCGCCGGCCGCCCCAGGGCCGAACTCCCCCCCCCCCCCAGAGATCCGGGAACGTCGCCAGAGGAGACACACCGGACCCCGAGAGGGAAGCAGCCCAAAGAACGACCGGCGCACGCCCCCCCAAAGAAAAACCCGGGAGAGCCCACGAAGGACCCACGCCGCATGATATAACAGACATTTACAGAGCGCAAAAGAACGAATTGCAATGATAAATCTCGCAGGGGAAATACAAATTTAAGTCGGAGGGTCTGGGTCGTCGTCCTCCGCCGCAAGATCCTGATAAAGTCGCTGTTGCTCCCTAAGTCTCTCGTCCTCTTCCTTGCGGCACATGACCCTCTCCGCAAAGGTCGAAAGGGCCTTCCAGGACTCGCACGAGCCGCATATCTCTCTAATGACTGCTGCCAGGGACAAATCCTGACCGAGGGCAACCGTCAATTCGCCACGCTCTAGACTCCATCTGTCACAATCCGACAGGGTATGCTCCGAAGTATCAGGCACATTGCTGTCGCAATAGCGGCAGATCGGGGATTCCTCCTTCCCAATCCTGTGAAGGAAGGCCCCGAAGCAGCCGTGCCCCGTCAACAGCTGAGTAACGCGAAAAGTCAGAAACCCAGTCCGCCTATCAAGCCAAGCAACCAGGTTAGGCAATATCGCATCTCTGGTTCTTCTTCCAGGCAATACGTCGCGCTCCAAGTGTGCTGCCCATTCTCTCCTGAGAACGGACTCCTCCTCCGTACGCACGTCCGACGGAGAATCCACTGTGTAGGCACCAGTCCGTCTAAGCTCCCTGAGACGATAATACACCCGGCTGATAAAAGAGGCATACAGATGAATGGGCGGAATTCTCGCAAGCAGAGTAGCCGCCTCGTACGAGACCGTCCTATAGGCCATTATGGTCCTCTGGGCCATGAGTCGAATAGCGCGCTGCAGGATACGTTGTTTGTTTCCAGAATTTCGCAGCTCGTCAGCCCAAATAGGGGCGGCGTACAGGATAATAGATGTTATAACACTATAATAGAGTCGACGCTTGCATTCGATGGGTCCCCTAAGATTTGGGAGGATCCCGCACAGCGCTCGCCCGACCCTACCGACCTTCTCCGCCAGATACTTAAAGTGGGTGTTAAAAGCCCACTTGTTGTCGATATGGACACCCAGGTACTTCATAGAATTCTTAATCCAAATCCTAGCTCCCTCAAAATCAAAGGATGAATTCCGCGGTGCACGGCCGAAGAACATGGCCTCAGATTTAGACCAGGACACGCGGAGGCCCAGAAAACGGATATTTATGAGGAGCCTCTTTAGACACTCGATGACCAACTGGCAGGCGTCGTCGAAGTCATCGGCAACCACCACCAGCAAAGTGTCGTCCGCAAAAGAGATAAGATGGCAATCGTCGAACAGCAGGGCTCTCAAGACGTAATCATACGCCAAGTTCCACAATAGAGGACCCAAAACAGATCCCTGTGGAACGCCTCTATTTACTCGACGAAAACGTCGTCCACCGCTGGTGTTAAGCCTGACCCTTCTATTAGTAAGGAAAGAGTCAATTATTTTGCGGATATACTAGGTGCGCAACTAAGTTTCCGGGTTTCACACATAGATGGCACCAATAACACATGTACTCGACTTACATGTCTGAAGTTGTCTGAAGTTATAGCTTGGACATGTGTTAACAATAACCAGTCGTTATATAAACACATATCGCAACGCAAAAATATTTTTTCTAACAACGGAGATGTCGAGTTTTGTGCCAAATAAACAGCATTTGCGGGAAGCTTTGCTTTTCTGCTTTAACTTGAAAAAAAAATGCAGCTGAAGCACGTCGTTTGCTTGAGGAGGCCTACGGCGAACATGCACCATCGAAAACTACCTGTGAAGATTGGTTTAAACGCTTCAGAAGTGGCGATTTCGACACTGAGGACAAGGAGCGTTCCGGAAGACCAAAAACAATTGAGGACGCCGATCTGCAAGCGTTATTGGATGAAGATGATACGCAAACACAAGATCAACTTGCGGAGGCATTAAACATGACTCACGATCAATTTAAACCATACATTGCTCGAAAAACGGCCAGAATGGGACACGAGACACGAACGAGTGATATTGCAGCACGACAACGCTCCGTGCCATCGCAGTTCCATCGTCCAGGACACCATCAAAACGCTGAAATGGGATCTGCTACCGCACCCGCCGTATTCGCCAGACCTGGCGCCTTCCGATTATCACTTGTTCCGGTCGATGGCGCATGGCTTGGCTGGGCTACACTTGACCAATTTCGAAGAAGTGCAAAATTGGTTGGATGAATGGTTTCGGTCCAAAAACGCGTCGTTTTATTGTCGCGGTATTCATGTATTGCCAGAGAGATGGCGAAAATGTATAGCTAGCGAGGGACGATACTTTGAATAAACCATTTTTTGTATTTCTCTTGAAATTTTCCATTTTTTATTGATCAAAAAAACCCGGAAACTTAGTTGCGCACCTAGTAGATTGGAAAATTTTTGACCCGCAAGGCCCTTCTGATTCCCGGAAGTTTGAGGGAGTTGAACGCGTTCTCGATGTCCAACGAGAAGGCAAGAGCGACCCGGCCATTATCACGTGCATCAGTGACAATCTCCTTGAACAGGCGCAGATCGTCGGTAGTTGACCGCGCCCTGCGAAAGCCAAATTGATTACTCGATAGGTCGGATGGTGGATTCTCCTCCAAGAAGTTGTGCATCCTGCCGGCGATAACGCGCTCAAAAGTTTTCCCCACTTCATTAAGCAGGCATATTGGCCTTGCCTTCGGGACCTGACCCAGAGGAGGAGCCTCACCCTTAGGAATCAGCACTAAATCGGCTGTTTTCCACGCGGGTGGAAAAATACCATACTTCAAACATAAGTGGTAACACTGGCCGAGTCTTAGCCTCATGCCCGGAGGTAGCTTTTTAAGCGCCGCAAATTTAAGACCGTCAGGTCCCGGGGCCGTACTCGAACTCTTCTTTGCATCTATGGCCTCTGAAACCTCACCCACAGTAACCCGCGGCACAACCTCACCAGAACCATCCAAATGCAAATCTCTCAGTGGGTTGCCAGGAGGGAACAAATTATTTAGAAGTTGTTCCAATACATCCGGCTCAAGAGTATAAGTAAGTCCGGGTGTTGACCTACGTAGTCGATTCATCACGATCCTATAAGGTAGGCCCCACGGGTCGTCATCCAGAGCTTTGACTAGCTCCTGCCAGGACTTAGTCTTGGCTTTGCGGATTTCTGACTTAAGCTCTTGATTTGCCAACTGGGAGGCCATACGTTTCCGCGCAACCTCATCAGGCGTGTCCCTGTTACGGGCCCTCGTCCACGCTCTCCTCGCCGCAATCGCCGATCTCCTGAGACATGCGATTTCCCGGCTCCACCAATATGTTCCATGCTCGCGGTTCCGGGCTCGCGGGACCGCCACCTTGCAAGCGTTTACGATACTCCGGTGGATCCACTTATCCGGTCCAAACCGAAGCAAGTATTTGTCGTCAAGTGGAGTAACAGCACATGTCCACTCGAGGACCTCCTTGTACAGATCCACATCCATATTACGGAAGCTCCAACGTGGAGCCTGACTTGTTATAGGATTTCTCGGAGGACGATCAGAAATGTCAAAAGTAATATAGATGTGGTCGGAGAGTGACTCCATGTCATCGCGAACCGTCCAGTTGTGAAGTTTCCCCAACAGGCTTGGAGAAGCCCAGGTGAGATCTATAACAGAGCTACGTAGCAGAAACCTCGGAGCGTTCGGCGATATAAATCGTCTCGCGAGGCTCGCCCCACCATCAAGTCTCGCCCCACCATCAAGTGGCTGTGGAGGGGATAGGATCGGACTCGATGTTTGACGAGCGCGCAGCGGTTCTCGGCTCGTGCTCGGCCTCCGTGCCTGAACGTCCGGGCCTTAGTTATAAGTTCCAATGAAGTAACTATTCAGAGTCGTCTGTGTTTTAGAAAAGCCATCGCGAATACTCTGACAATTATTGCAGGCCCGGAGCTGTGAGCGCCCACGCAGCACGCGAGAAGGAGAACGTATCCCCTCTTTGCGCGACTCCCTCTTCGGATTTTCCTCGAAGTTTTTCTAATTTTTCCGTTTTGTTGCACTCGCCAGAATATTATCGATAATCCCTGCAGAAACGTCATTTTCTTTTATTCAAAATTTTTTTCATGGGAATATGGATTCCATCATTCTTAAAAATCGAATTCTGTGTAGCATTTTGATTGATTCAGGGAACTCAATATTAAATAGTGATCCAATTTTACAACATTTGGTTAGTGAATTTGGCATTAATGAAAATCATGTTGAATCACTTAGAAAACGGTTCAATCAGTATTTTCTACCAACTTTCAACAAGAAGTGGAAAAACGCATTTTTCAACGTTAATAATTTTTTTTCTTCAAAATCCAATGAACAATGGCTGAATAAGGATTTCATTATTTCTCTTGACGATAACACAAATCTGTCGCGTAAGAAAAAAAGTTTTGAAACCTGTTCCGAAAGGACAAAAAAAAGAAGATCACAGGACATTGTAAATAGTACCTCCAATGAAGAGATTGAAAGTACTTTTTTCGAAATGTTAAAATCTTCTGGTAGGAAAGATGCGATTCCTCTCATAAAAAAGATTCTCTCGCTTGAAATACATCCAAGCTCATTGTTGAAAGAACGAAATGAGGCACCAATAAAATTGAGTAGTGACGAAGCTTTGGCACTAATATTAGATACAGATCTGACCGTTGCACAATATAATACAATAAGAATGAAGGCCAGGGACAAAAATGCAGATATTTTCCCGAACTACGATGATGTTTTGTTAGCCAAAAAAAAATGCTATCCCGTACCTTCCTCTGTTAATGTCACAGAAGTCTGTGCTTCCATTGAACTCCAAAACCTCCTCGAACACACAGTAGTTAGACTCATGAAAATTCCTGACATTACCATATCAGATGCAATAAAACAACAACTAGACAAATTGGTATTTCAGACAAAATAGGGTGCTGACGGAACAGAAGGTTTGAATGAATACAAACAAAAGTTTTTAAATGATGAGAATTCTGATAAATATCTGTTTGTTATATCAATGGTACCACTTTGCCTCAAAGCAATTTTACAAGATTCATCGGAATCAGTAGTTTGGCGAAATTCACGAACTTCATCTTCTAATTATTGTAGACCAATTAAATTTCATTTTATACAGGAGACAAAAAAATTAGTGTTAGAGGAATTAGCGGACATGGATCGAAAAATTAAGAGTCTCACTAGCACTGAGGTTCAATTGAACGGAGATACATATTATGTTGGCCACGAAATGTACTCTACCATGTTTGATGGTAAAATTTGTCAGTATGCTACAGACACATCTGCTGCATCTGTATGTCCTATTTGCGAAGCAACCCCTAGAGAAATGAACAATTTAGAAAAGGTAAAAGCTAAAATTGTTAATGTTTCTGGATATCAGTACGGGTTATCGACTTTGCATGATTGGATCAGATGTATGGAGTGCGCATTGCACATTTCATACCGATTACCTCTTCAGCGGTGGGCAGCGAAGGGCGAAGATAAAGTTACCATGCAGAACGAAAAGAAACGCATTCAAACAGAGTTACGAAGTAAACTAGGCTTGATTGTAGACATCCCAAAACAAGTTTGTGGCTCGTCCAATGACGGCAACACTAGTAGGAGATTTTTCGAAAACTACGAAATTGTTTCCAAGATAACTGGTATCAATAAAGAGTTTTTGAAAAGGATCTATATTGTGTTACAGACCATGGCGTCGAATAGATATATAGATACTGGAAGATTTCGCCAATATACCCAAGAAACAGCTCAGCTTTACGTGCAGACATACCCTTGGTATTACATGCCTGTTACATTACATAAGATATTAATTCATGGAGCTGATATAATAGACCATTTCCCACTTCCAATAGGATGCATGTCTGAGGAACCACAAGAGACGCAACATAAAGATATAAAGAGAACCAGGACAGAGCACACACGGAAAACATCAAGAGTTCATACGAATGAGGACATGCTCCATTACCTTTTGGCATCATCAGATCCTTATATTGCTAGTTTGAGGAATGCTCCAAAGAAAAATCAAAGAAAACTTCATCCTGAAGCAATGTATTTACTTACGGAAACAGAAAGGGAGTTGGAAATTCAGAGAACATAAGAGGCCGCTGTTTCTAAATAATAAATAGTGTCAATCTGAAAAATACAGAAAAATTAAAAAAAATTAAAAATATACAAACAAAAAAAATAAAAAAAAACAAAAATTAAAAAAAACAGAAATGGGATGTAAAATGGAACTATGGAGCCTCCTCGTGGCACATCCTGGGTATATTCTTATTTTCGGAAGAATATAGCTGATCCTAGTCCTAATTAAAATTCAATTGTTTCAGGATGCAGATTTACAATAAAATAATTCGCAATCAAGGGGTCTCGTATTTCTCATGTGCAAATTTGTCAGTTTCTATGGTGTTCCTATGAGTTTTGTAACTCATTGAATGGTTACAGCGGAAATTGTCCACGACAGATCGTTAGGAAATTAAAAAAGCTTCAATTTAAAAAAAAATTGGTTGAAATTCGACTAAAATTGAGTCCTCTACGCTTATTTGTCCGAAAAGATCGAATTCTGGAACACTGTGCGTCGGCCTGAGCCACCCAGTCCTCGAGTAGGTCGCCCTTAAAGTCCCGGCGGCGCGAACCCCAAAGTCTTGCGTGGGCGTTGAAATCTCCACAAATAAGAAAATGTTTGTTCAGGATGCCGGAACACAAAGTGGTTAGCTCGTCCAGAAAGCCAGCATATCCATTATAGTCTACGTTAGGCGAGACATAGCAAGATGCTATATAAATGTTGCCGTATCTTATGACAACAATAGAATGGCCTTTCGCGATCAAAACTGCGGGATGAAGAGCAGCTCGACCGTTAATAAAGAGAGCGGCAAGTCCATTATCGCTGCGAAACCATTGCTGGGAGCTCGGCGTGCGGGCGGGCTCCGACACCACGCATATCGCAGCTCCCAGTTCCTCAGCATGGTGTAAGAGGAGATCTTGTGCCTCCCGACTTCTGTTTAAATTAGTCTGGATAATCTGGAGTTTCGAGTTATCCATTGTTATTTCGTTGCGAGTTTAATCTTCCTTCTTTTCCGAAACAGGAAGGTGACGAGCCCAAACGATGGCCAGACTGTTTCCCAGCCTCGGCGCAGACAACGCATTGTGGAGCTGCACTGCATTGGCCGATCTGGTGATCCCTGGCCGCGCATCTAAAGCAGGACCCAGTGCGGTTCTCCGGGAAACTACAAGTGTTCTTCACGTGACCGAATCGCCAACACTTGAAGCATTGGACCGGTCTTTTCTCCAATAGCTCCACACGGGCCACCGTCCATCCGATTTTTATCCGCTCCTAGTCGGAAATCCTGAGCGCCGCAGCCAACGGACACTTTATCCATACGGAATTGAGTCCGCTACGCAACGGTCTCACATTGCCGATCTTGATGTCAGCCTCGTCACAATCCCCAGTGACTGAGATCTTGTCTAAAATGTCCGACCTGGATATCGAGTCGTCAAAATTCCACAGACGAATCTCGCCTGTTGCCGTTGGTCTGTTAACACGTACGGTGCTAATATCCAAAACCTCTCTGAGTTTTCTTGAGAGAACGTCCGCCTTAGAGGCACCGTCTTCACCGGGGATCTCAATAATGAAACCACCGTTGATGCCGCGTCGTATTTTTGAATCTTCGATTCCCAAAGACCTCAGCTCAATTTTCTCACTCGCTTGTTTAAGAATTGCGGCGTATGATACCTTCTCCGGGTCTATGCTGGTTAAAGTTACGGCCGCTGATTTAGGCGGTCTACGACGAGGGGTGCCTCGGGGAGCCTTGGTAGCCGCGTTAGTGGCGTTGTTAGAGCCACGACGCGGAGCCTCCTTGCCAGCATTCCTAGGGGTCCGAATTTGCTGAGTATTCGCAACATCTTGAGGTTCGCTCGATTTTGTTGTTGAAGAAGAATTGATGCGTAACTGCCGTCTGCGGTTTGACAAAATCGAAATTTGCCTACTAATCTGATTTATTTCTAAGTCAGTGTCTTGTTCTTCCATATCCTCGTTGGGCGTGTCATCGATAGGATCGGTAAAAGAAGAACTCGGTTTCCTATTTAGCTGGGCCTTAGAATCTTGCTCTTTGTGTTTCGTTTCAACACTCCTGGGAGTTGATTTCGGTTCTCTGAGAGGAATTTTGATACGTTTATCTCCGACAAGTGTTTTATCATCGAGTATCGCAGGTCTCTTCTTATTCTTATTCCTTTGAGGAAGAGTAGGAAACTCCGATTTGGCAGTACGTTGACCAGAAGCATCGGGTTCAAATTCTACTCGGGGAGGAAGAGTAACAGTAGAGGGTAGATTTACCAAAGGCGGGGGTGGAACGGTTTTCGATTTCCCACTCGATTCTCCGCTCCTCTCTTCCAATCTCGCGATGTAGGATTCCATCTTTGTGAAGCGTTCGCTAAGAGAAGATAACTCGCGTTTGAGCGTAGCATTCTCGTCCTTCACCGCGGAAAGCTCCCTCTTGGTCCTCTCCTCTTCTCGCTTTAGTTCACGGAGTTGTGAGGAGAGTTCGCTGTTTTGTACCCTCAGTGAGGATACATCCCCCGACTCCTCCAATCTCTCGTTGAGAACCGAGAAGATTTCAGTAATATTGATGAGACCACGTCTCATGGAACCGCTTAAGATTCCCTAGAAGCTTTTACTCTCCTTCCTGATAACCTCGATCTTTTTGACAAATTCCGATGTAAGATCTGACAATTGAACAGTGTCCAACTTCCTGAAGTCATCAGTGAGGATGACCTCCATACAAGTCCTGGCATTTAAAGATGCGCCAGAGTGGACTGGTTCCCTCTTTGTAACTCGAGACAACTTCTTAGATTTGGGTAAGAATACGTCAGAAATATCACGATTTGGACGTGGTTTCCGGATTGATTTGCAAATTGGTGAAATTATAGTATTGGATAAGAGAAATTAAAAGGTCAAAGGATTTTTAAAAATTTTGAAAATTGTAAAAGTTACGCTATGTTGAATTTTTTACTAAGTATTTTTTTAAGTATTAATATTTACGAAACTATTCATCGGATTTTAATAAAATTTAAATATGTTATACTTGAAATCATGCCTTTTTAGACTATTGCATTATTGAAAACAAATTTTTTAATTTTGACCAAAAAAAAGTAAAAATATTTTTTAGAATCGTTTTTATTCGAACGGGACCAATTTGTCAGAAATTTTGTAAGATAATAAAATATTCTTTATAGTGTAACCTTTCTTTAAAAAAAAAAAAAAATTAATGGAGACTCTAATAGGTTCTGAGATATCGCAATTTTCGTGAAAGCGTGCAGCACCGCGCCGCGCCGCGCGGCCCGCCCGTACAGTGCCACACGTAGTACAAGGCGCTTGTTCGAGCTTCGCTAGCGCCTAAGCTATTAACCGTAGAGTAGGGCTCTCACGGACTTTTTTATAGGAAATTTTATGCTCTACGAAAAAGGTCCAGTACAATTTTGTCGTAAAGTGCACCGTTTTTGATACGGAGGCGTCAATATGAAAACAATCTTAACATATTGGCAGAAAAAACTCAAAAACCAATCTCTTCGTTGGTTTCTTCTACCCCTATTTCATATATAATTTTTTTAAATTTGGTTGAAGACTAAACCCAACTTAAACGCAATCAAAGGTTCATATACGAAATTCACGAAAACAAAGCTTCCTCTATGAGGAAGCTATGTTGAGCAAAAAATTTCCTATAAAAAAGTCCCGGAGAGCTCTAGTGTAAAGTTAATAGCTTAGGCACTAGTGAAGCCCGAATTAGCGCAAATGCATGCGTGGAAGAAATTCACAGGATGAGACAAAAGACGGCTTGGCTTGATACTTCATACGCGTGGGTAATTTGAAAGCGAAGATAAGTGCAGATTTCGGAATTTCTCTCCGTGGAGTTGCGTACACTTGCTGTCTGCCCATTTCATCGTATTTTTACTACCGCTTTAACATTATATATATATGTATATATATGTGTGTAAATAATATTTTCAGTTTTATCTATTTTCTTTTATAATTTGTAATAAGTAGATTTAAGAAAGATCGATTGTTAATCGACACAATGCCGCGAAGGAAATGCTTTAATCCTTGTAAAAGGAAGCCACACGGCGTTGTTAATCCGAAAAATTGTACTGGACCTTTTTCGTAGAGCATAAAATTTCCTATAAAAAAGTCCGTGAGAGCCCTACTCTACGGTTAATAGCTATAGGCGCTAGCGAAGCTCGAACAAGCGCCTTGTACTACGTGTGGCACTGTACGGGCGGGCCGCGCGGCGCGGCGCGGTGCTGCACGCTTTCACGAAAATTGCAATATCTCAGAACCTATTAGTCTCCATTAATTTTTTTTTTTAAAGAAAGGTTACACTATAAGGAATATTTTATTATCTTACAAAATTTCTGACAAATTGGTCCCGTTCGAATAAAAACGATTCTAAAAAATATTTTTACTTTTTTTTGGTCAAAATTAAAAAATTTGTTTTCAATAATGCAATAGTCTAAAAAGGCATGAAGTATAACATATTTAAATTTTATTAAAATCCGATGAATAGTTTCGTAAATATTAATACTTAAAAAAATACTTAGTAAAAAATTCAACATGGCGTAACTTCTACAATTTTCAAAATTTTTAAAAATCCTTTGACCTTTTAATTTCTCTTATCCAATACTATAATTTCACCAATTTGCAAATCAATCCGGAAACCACGTCCAAATCGTGATATTTCTGACGTATTCTTACCCACTTCTTAACACTACTTGCAGATAGAGGAGGAGACAGGATATGTTTAGCATGAGGAGAAACCTTCACCTTCCTCTTTTTCTTCGTGATCTTACTATATACAGAATCGCCAGAGTCCGAGTCGATCACGATCGGTTCCGATTCGTCGTAGTCGTAATCCATGTCTTCCTCACGTCCAATCCCCGAAATCTCGGAGTGCTGTTGTTCTTCGTCGTTACGTTCCGTTTCTACTCCAAATCCAGGGAATGGAGTGCGTCCCGAAGGATTAGAAAAGGCATAGGACACTGTATTGTCCTTTCCTGGAGTGACAGAACGAGGTCTGTCAGTTTGACCTAACACTCTTCTGGCTATGATGATAGCCCGATCCGGCATTGACTCAGGAGCGAGCCTGATCTCATTCCCAGTTGCGTCCACGTTTTTCGTGTCAGAGCCTTCATCGACAGAAAGTGGACAGCCAGGAATGTCCGCAAAGTCCGTGGGACACGCGGACATTGGTGTTGATGGTAGATCTGTCACCTCGGTAGCTCTTACTTCACCGACGCCCGAGGGTAGCGCCGGATCCGACTTCTCGGTAATATGGCTTCCTCCTGTGCCCGAGGTCAACACCGGTCGTACATTACGGTTTAGCCCATCAAATGATTCGTCCACCTCCCGTTGGGAGGCTTCGGCGACACGGGGCTCGCTGGGACCATACTCCCCCCGCGCCGGTCTCTGGGGCTTCGAGTCCCCCTGAGACGGTAACTTTATCTTGTCCTTGTGTACTTCCATAGTTTTTGTTTGGGCTAGCGGTTCGGGTGCACCCCGCCCAAGGCGCATCCTAGGACGACTCGCGATAGCAACGCCTTGTCCAAGGGCGCACTATACAAAAGGATGGTAAGCCGATCTCACGTTCACAACGAGATAAGAGCGCAGAGAGATTGGCTAAGAAATAGATGCCTGCAGAGCAAGCCCATACGCAATAAGAATATCATATATATCTCATATAGTTTCCAAAGTTGGGGTACAGGCATTTGGAAAAAATATTTACAATACGCAAAGTATTGCATTGTCAACATAAGTCGCGTCCTGATCAAAAGCTGAGCTCAAAAGATGCCATCAGATGCAGATGGATAGTACAAAATATTGGTCCTTCAATAATAGGCAGCACTCACATCCAAAGACATCTAAGAGCTACCCATGTATCAGTTTGACGAAATTAATCAGAAAATTTATCTGAGTTTACTTAAATTTGAATTTGTTTCATATCAAATTGCCTGGCATTTGTGAAAATGTTTTGTTTAGTCTGTTTTGCTTCTAATTGTTTGTATATATGTTTTTTGTTCTGCTTATTTTGTGTAATTGTTTATTTGTTTTTTTTTCCCCTTGTACAAATGTCAGGCAATGTACAATAATACAGTAAAACCACGACAATTGAATCCGCGGTTTAACGATTGTTCCGAGAAATGCAGCGCAATTCCACTAATCTCTCCAATATTACATAATTTTGTTTGGTTGATCTAGAATAAAGTCATCAGCTGACGATTCCAAATATGTTTATTCAGTATAACATTATCAAAAGGTTAAGTTTATCAAATCATTTAGTTCGTCCTCAGATCCGCCATATTTCACACATGAGAGTTGGCCATAAGGCAAGAAATCCCTATATCTGGTCAGATCGCATGTCTTCAAACTCATACTCATAGTCTTAGATGTTCGCACGCGCTTATCGAAAAACATAACCCAATCGCAACAACAATCGAGTAACAAGTGTATTTTATCACTTATTGCAATAAATAAGTAAAGTTTAGGAATGTGAGGGGGGAGGGGTGCCTGTGAAAAGTACATATATTAAACACAAAGCACTAAAACACGAACACGAAGAGATCCACATGTAAATAATATATATATTGTTCATAATAAATAAATGAGAAGTTTATTTATTTCTTCTTTCCTTTATGCCTCCTGAAAAGAATACTGATTAAGTACGCAACTCGAAATACCCATGCCAAAAAGACAATAATGTATTGTCAAATTATAACAGTTTCGTCGTTAAAATTGCTTATATTGAGTATTGAGTGCGTATTGGATCTCAACGTATGTACTCGAAGCACGAAAACAACACAGAACAGCATAAAGTCAACACTTATTGCGAATAGTTTTACATCAATCAATCAATAGCAAACTCTAGTCAAGTTTATTCGAGCTTTGCAGACCGTATATATATCCTATAACTCTATACATAGAAAATAAAGTGAGATCAACGTAGTTAAAAAATTTTTATTACAATAAGTATCACTCAGCTTCAACACGAAAAACAATACACATAAAAACCAAGACACAGTCACAAAGACAAACCATATTCAAATTCAAACAGCCCGATCACAGCAATAACATGTGTATAGTTTCCTGTCATCCTCTAAGCGCGTATTAGATACAAACGAGACTTAAAGTTAACGCAGGAGAGCTTAATTAGGGCTTAAAATAATAAATTTACTTCTTAAAGTAACTCAAGTCAGATAGTATAGTTGACAATTATCACTAACGCATAGCCTTAAACATTTTATCACAAGGAATTGTGTCGCAGAAACATAAAATATAAATAAATACGTGTGCCAAACACGCATTGCACAAGCTCATAGTATCCCGGTGGCACCAGATACAAGCACCACTTAACCTCAAAAGACATCGCGTCTAAAACCCGGAATGATGTAATGACCACGAACGCGCAGAGATGAAATTTATAAGCCAGATACGCATATATACGTCGTGTATCGCGAATGAGAAACGATGGAGCTCGGCAGTCTTAAAAAATTTAATTAATTCATTATCTATACTGAAGGCATCGCACGTGTCGTTCGACGGTGACACGAGAACGTACTCTAAATGGCTGCTCATACGGCACATTAAGAACAGACAATTTTGCAACACAGCACCCACACGGTGGTCAAAGACTCACCAAAATAAAGTTTAATAAACGACATCTTGTCAGAATCGGGCTATATGCATCAAAAAAGCACATTTCTCCATATCTGTCCACTCATCAAAACCATTTCGTCCCTTCATAAGATCGGCCATGTGCCACGTGTACGTGGCACAGATAATTATCAAAATTGCTGTCAAAAATTATGAAAATTAACAAAATATACATGTATCCTCAAGCACTCCAGCACACCCGGAACATAATTAATATCGGATATCCTAGGATAAAAGGCGGATTACTAATTTACAGGGGTCTTATATGAGTGTCGAGAGGTATCGTAACGTGACGTGGCAGAGATTTTGTTTAAATATAGGAGAAATTCACAACAAATATTAATAATATATATATCGTTAATTGCGTATGTATATCCAGAAACCGAATCAAATCACATTATTAAGGATATTATACAGATCGTAATTATAATTAACAATAAGATGTGTAGCACGAGTGCCACACCCATACGCACGCGTACGTATCCCACATGCATAGTTATCAATAATATCCTTAATTCAAACAATATTTCACCAAAATTTATGTGACGTGATATAAAAACACGGTACAGAGCACTACGCATAGGAATTTCCGAAAACTAATATTAAAGACACTTATTCTTATATATTATACGGAGCGCTCGTGAGGCACGTCCGTCCTCCACGAATGCCCCGGCCAGACCTCCCGGCTCCGACTCCTGAGGATAAACCAAAGAGTCCTAACCTATTTTCTGAGGAAGAGACTCCACCGTGGAAGCTTATCCCAATCACCATTCCGGCTCCTAAGTTCAAGACGAGGGGGAAGTTTATCCCGGTTACCATTCCGGTTACTGAGCCGGTTATCAGGATAAAAGATCCACTTCCGTTCTCCAAGGTAGAGACATTACTACCTTGGAAGCTACAACTCATCGATTTACCTATAATCCAAGTGTCTCATATCCGACATCTTCCTAACCCGAGCGAACCTGGGAATTCTGTATCAACCCAGACGGAATCTATTTTCAAGACTCCTCCACGACCTCGACTTCCTCGGGCCCGATTCAGTCCCATTCCGTCTACTCCAAGAGGCAAGCCAGGGACTCCCGGACGTAATCTTATTATCCCGCGGAATATTAGTTCCAAGAAGAAGAGGTCCCTAACATTCTAGAAACACATTTAGAATGAGAATATTACACTATACACTAATAACTTATATTGACACACACGACCACCTACTTATACATATTAAAGAAATATTTTATCTGTACATAGAGCATGAATAAATAGAGCAAGATTTTACCTAATTGAAAAAGATTCATTATTGTGGGAATCGACGCACCTTCACCCGATATCCTACACCACACACATATAAAAAAGAAGAAAAGATCCCATCTATTTGTATTACGTATTAATAATTTCTAAAAAAAATAAGTAAATAATAAAGTCGTAATAATTAAACATTGTGATGTTGCAGGTGTAAGATTATTCACAACGTTGAAAATTCAAGTTGTTATATTGTTTAATTTTCAGTTCGCAATAAATAGTTAAATCTGAAATACATTTGCCGATATATATGTATTCATGATCCTATATTTTATATTTAAAACCATCTTATTATGTAGCTATCTTGAGATACTATGTTGAACTATTGTGATATGTTAAAATAATTTAAAGATGATTTTAAGTATAAAATCAGACTATAAATATTGGTCTAGGAATATATAGTAAATAATATATTAGATGTATAACTTAAAATTTTTGCAAAAAAACGTTATACATGACGGAAAAGTTTGAATTTAGAAGACGCTCATAACGTAAAACTTAAATCTCTTTGAACGGAACATACATAAATCTCTTTGAACAGAAAAGTAAAGAAAACTCTCTATACACATATATGTATATATATATATTGTCACGACTTTTTCACTCCCGGAGCAGTCCGGGACGTGTGCCGGATCAAAAGGGGAAAGGAGAGCGGGATGATAGGCCTCTCCGGTGATTCTCTCGCACCTCCGACACTTCACGAAACGATTTTCTTGTTGGGCGCCAGACGCGTGAATTCGCGTCCGCGAAATCGCGAGAAACCCAAAAACGAGACGCAAAACGAAATGAGTCGGTGTGCGAGGGAATGGCTAGCTCGACCTAATAGCAGGGCGGGGTTGATGAAGGGCAGCGCAGTATTCGGCGGGGTGACGCCTAATAAAGAATGTCGTAACTCAAGCCATTAACAAATAAAGAATAACATTTATTCTGTAATGATCCCCGGATGAACAGTAAATGCCAATGTGGCTTTCAAAACAAAAGCAAATAGCAGGTGGTAGATAACGCGGGCGTCAAATTTCGAATACAAAAGATGATAACGCGGACGCCAGAAATAAACGGAAAATTACGTTAACTCAGTATACGCGCGGAAGGCGCAGCAAGAGAACGTGTGAGGAAAACTAAACTTACAAAATCATCGAGATCATATAATTTCACAGCTAACAATAGTGGAAAAGTTCGCGGACAAATAACATAAAATATCGGTACAAATTACGACTGACTACGACATAACGGAAATAAACGCGAAATAATAGCGCGAAATACCGCGAAATGATAATGCGCCACGCTTGGAGCGCGTGAACGCAAGTTCCCAAACCCGTGCAGGGATTCTGTCGCCAAATATCTTAAACTAACGCAAAGAGTAATCTTAAACTAACGCACAGAATAATCTTAAACTAACGCAACGAACGCGACGCGAGTAACGTCCCAACGTAAGAAGGAACGAACGCAACATGTGATATCGCCAGGGATATCCTCACGCGAAGAATAAGGCGCCGGGGCGCTCGACGAAACGCGAAATACTAAACTAACGCGAGAAAATATACGGAAGTACCGCGAGCAATATTATAACTAACGCGAAATGACCGATTTATCCTAACGCAAGAACTGAGATTACGCCAGTGATTCTGATCGAACGCAACACACGCGATCGTCAGCGATCGTCCAACGCGAAAAATGATGCGCCGAGACACTCGGCATAACGCGAAATACTCGAATTAACGCGAGAAAGATACGGAATTACCGCGAGGGGTAACGAGACGCAACATTAGGTCGACGCGAATGGTATCTTACGGCGAACCACAACCTTCCGCGAATAATCTCTCAACGTAGCCGATATCGCGAGGATAGTCTAAATGTCCGAACGCGAATCGTGAGTAACGCGATTACACCAACGCGAAGATCCCTCTGACGCCATTAATTACGCGTACAGAATCTACGGTTCGACCGGGCGAAATACTACGCCTAACGAGACACGCGGTCGTGGACGTGAAGGGCGCGAGAAATGGCGTATTCGCGATATCGAACGTCGTCATCGACGCTTTTACCGCGATCTCCAGAGGTTCGTAGATTTCGATCGCGATCCCACGGCCACGAGACCATTCCGGTGCCCCTCGCTCTCGCTATCGATCGCTAAATACGCCTTGTCGGCAAATACGCTAATTATCGCGAATTTTCCCGAGCGAGAGCGCGACCCGGGGAGCGGTGTCGTGGCTTTACATGAAATGTTACCGAGGCAACCTCACCGTAGGAAGATCCTCTCCCGAGGGTCCTCGCCGTCGTCCCAAGGGTCGCTAAGATAGCAGCCGGACGTCGTACTCAGCTCCGGAATGCGAGACAATACCGCGACTTGACTCTCGACGTGCGTCGATTACCGAGGACGATTTACGAATGCTCCCGAAATTTCGCTCGATGGCGGAATCGATAGCGCTCCCCACCCCGGGCGTACGCGGCCCCGCGACGTTGGAGCGCGGACCAATGAGGGGTGAGCTCGCAGGCTCGCGGCGGATTCGCGCGTAGGGCCGTGAATTACGGCTGTCCGCAGGGCGCTAAACGGCCCTTCGCTCGCGCGGCAATTTTTCCGGGATTCTTCCCGGCAGCGGACGGGACGTTTTTGGCCCCCGCGTTCCTTCCTGTCGGTTCGGGAATGGTGGCCAACCATCCCGGGATCCGGTCAGTAATGTGAGGAGGGCAGGTGAGCTGATTTCGCCCCGGCGTCCCGGGGCCCTGCCATGATGGGCTCGCCCGCCGCTGTGTCACGCGCCGCGCGCGTGTTTTCCTGCGCTCCGTCGCTCTCGGCGGCCCGCGGGTCGCTTCGATCCGCTTTCCGTCGTCCGATCTCTCGCCGTTATCCTTCTCGTCGACTCCGCGTCCGCTTCCTCTGTATCCTCTCAGGAACTCCAGTCTCAGCTCGGTGAGGCGCCACGCCATAATACAAAATAAAAGGGATCAGTATATCGTAACGCAATGACTAATATGCCCCTGGAGATCTCGCATCGATTCGTTGAACCGTCCTCGGGCGTGAAAAGGTCGCGAAACCCGCGCCTTGTGACGGCGGCGGGGCGCTGCAACGATGCAGCGAAACTGCAACGTCACAATATATGTATATATATATTAATTAATATACTATCGCTATTTGCATAAAGAAAA
>NW_027249968.1:0-2500 GCF_030848795.1 Temnothorax nylanderi
ATTATGCAGGACCAATTCAGGTCAGATCCACTCCCGGTCGGGGACACAAATCGAGAAAAGCATACATCGCCGTATTCGTGTGCATGACAGTTAAGGCGACTCATCTAGAGTTAGTTAGCGATTGTACGACTCCCGCGTTCGTCGCAGCTTTCGATCGGTTTTGTGCACGTCGCGGCATTCCCGGCTTTTCACGGCGCTCAGCGCGAAATATCCGTTGCATGGAATGAGGCCACTCGCGATCCGAACTTTCAAAATAAAATCGCGACTCAAGGCGTTCGGTGGAACTTTATTCCTCCGTCCGCGCCGCATTTCGGCGGTCTTTGGGAAGCGTGCGTTCGAAGCGTTAAGTATTATATGAAACGCGTCATCGGGGCTCACACGCTGACATTCGAGGAGCTGAGCACGTTCCTGTGTAAAATCGAAGCGTGTCTAAACTCGCGACCGATCGCTCAGATGTCCGACAATTATGATGATTATTGTGCAATGACACCGAGTCATTTTCTTATCGGTACGGCACTAACAACCGCGCCCACACCTTCCTTGCCAGAGGAAAAGGAAACGCGTCTCACTCGATGGCAATTAATTCAACAAATGCGCGACAGCTTTTGGAAGCTTTGGTCGAATGACTAGCTGCACACGTTGCAGCAACGCCCCAAGTGGCGTGACATTCAAAATCTTGCTCGAGTCGGACGCTTAGTACTCTTGCGAAACCCGCTAGCTCCTCCGAACAAGTGGGAGTTAGGAAGAATCGTAGAATGTCACCCTGGCGATGACGGACTAACGCGTGTCGTTTCTGTCAAAACGGCGCGCTCCACGTACAAACGTGCCGTGGTCAAGTTGTCATTTTTACCGGTGGATGTGAACACTGATTCAACGTAATCCGGAGTGACATTCCTCGATATCTGTTAAATCCCGTGCGTTCGTTCGCACCTTTGCCTGTAAATATCTGTAAATATCCGTGTATTAAATTGTTAAGCATTAGTTTAAGTTGCAGCACTTGCAGTGCTCTGCATGTTGGGCGGCTTGAGATCAACCCATTCGTCACGGCGGGCGGCTCTTAACTTTGTTGCGAATCGTTATTCGCGGCGGGCGGTTATGTTCAGGATTTTCAATCCGTCGCAAATCATATCGATCGATACATGTAACGCCATCCCTCAGCCGCCCTCTGAACGAGGTAATTTCACGCCGCATCCCGTCAACCCCTGACCGCGAAGTCTCTCCCGACGCGTTATTGATCCTGCCATGCCTGGATCGCGTGATCCAGCAAACGAAATCTATTGGTCGATACGTGTCGCGCGCCCGAAATCTCCCGAAACGGGACCGCGAGAGCTCCGGTCAAATTAATAGCGAAAGATACTCCGGTTCACGCGGTTGCTCATACTCGCCGTCGTGCATTTGTAATTTACCGCGCCGTTAGTGCGCCCGCTCTTTACCGCGCATCTACTGCTGCCGCTGATCGCGCCGTCGTGCGCTCGTTCCACTGCGCCTCAGTGCGCCTACAATTTCACCGTCGCATCCTGCGACCGGTGCATATTCGCGTCTCTGTGCGCGTTTCTTTCCGCACCGTCGTGTGCCCGCTCATAGCCGTCACCGTATTGCGCTCGGCAGACTTTACTCGGCTCGCGCGTGAACGTGCTCAGTGCAGCTACGTTAGGCGCTACACGCGCGCCCGAGATTGTACGCGCTAAAGTGCGCCAGCTAATTAACCGCCGCAAATGCTTCCGCTAATTGCCAGCCACAAGTGCGCTTTCATATTCGTGACTGGCGAACACTCACGCGTCACGTGGGCTCGCGCCCAGTGAACACTTTCGCATCACGTGCACGCTACACGCATGTGAACCGAAAGATCGCGCCTGCTTATTGTAAAGGTGCGTCGATTATAAACCTTGCCGAAGATTGTACAGACGTTGTACAAACGATCCTCACTCATTCGCACGCCTTATCCCTGTCGGGGTAGAGCCCGCTCTTACGCTAATTGGCGAGATCAGAAAGAAAATTATATACTTCAGTGATGGAGCAAAGCAACATTTTAAAAATAAATTCCAGATGATGAACTTAATTCACCATCAAGATGATTTTAATGTTAGCGCTGAATGGCATGTTCATGCGACAGCTCACGGCAAAGGTGCTTCGGATGGAATTGGTGCTTTATTTAAAAGAGAAGCTGCGAGAATTAGTCTCATATGTAAGCCAGCTGATGCAATATTAACTCCAAATAAACTTGTTGAATGGGGCAGAATTATTTTGAAAATATAACGACATTATTTTATAGTCGCAAAGAACACGAAAAAATTGAAAAGTTCTTGAGAAAAAGATTTGACAAGGCTCCAGCTGTACCAGGGATATTAAAACATCACTGCTTTATCTCAAACAGTAATAAAGAACTATTTATAAAAAAGTATTCTAATGCTTCTGCAGGATCAACACTTGTCTACAATGTATAATTTGTTTTAAATAAATCACTCGCCATATTATATCCATCATTTTGAATGTTTAAAAT
>NW_027249968.1:5000-54321 GCF_030848795.1 Temnothorax nylanderi
TTTTTGCTCGTGTCGGATAACAGTGATATTTACAATTTAACCGCCGAGCAGTTAAAGTATATACCAAAGGTCATTCTACTACGGCAGTTTTATAATCATATAGATTATTCGTGGGATAAGCTTCCCGAACATATCAAGGCAGATTCGGAGGTTCAGCAATACCGTCGCTGTTTAATACATTATAATTTGTCGTGTCAGCAAACGCACATCGACGGTCCGCCGCCGTTGATAAAAAACTGCGGCGAATGCCGCCGAAGACAGGTCGAGGTCTGTTGAATCGCGCGATAAACGCGCTTCCGATCGAATTACATATCCCCGGCTATCAATTTTGCGGTCCGGGAACTCATTTAGAAACACGATTGGCAAGAGGTGATCGGGGTATTAATCCATTGGACGCAGCGTGTCGCGAGCACGACATAGCCTACTCGCGTAGCAGCGATCTCGCAGAACGACACGTGGCAGACAATATACTCACCGCGAAAGCGCGAAAACGTGTCACCGCGAACGATTCGACTCTCGGAGAGAGAGCTGCAGCTACAGCCGTCTGGGCGGCCATGAAGGCTAAAACGAAACTCGGTATGGGTTTGAAAACGAAGAAAAAGAAGAAGAACAAGCGAATACTTCCGGTAGCGAAACGCGGCGGTATCCTACCGATCCTGCCGTTATTAGGGGTTCTCGGTTCGTTGGTCGGCGGAGCGGCGGGAGTCGCAAAAGCTGTGAACGATAACAAAGCCGCGCGACGTCAGCTGGAAGAGATGCAACGTCACAATCGCGCCATGGAAGGTCACGGACTTTATCTCGCTCCGTACAAACGCGGACGGGGAGTCTCGAGAAAAAAAAACGTCAAAGAGACGCTAAAAATCCCCAAGGGCGTAACTACCAACGTACAACTGCAACAATTGGCAAAACGTATGCGCATTCCATATTTTAGAGGTATTTTCATGCGCGACTCGTTACCGATCGGCGGTGTACGTCGAAACGAGAGCGGTATCGTGAATTTGGATAATACTGAGGGACCGGGTACTCACTGGGTGGCGTACGCGAAGAGGGGAGATCGTGCCATATATTTCGACAGTTTTGGCAATCTTCGACCGCCGAGAGAATTGGCGCAGTATCTAGAGAACAATGTAATAGAGTACAATCGCACGCCATATCAGCGATACGATCAGAGCAATTGTGGACAACTGTGTCTGCGTTTTCTACAGTCGGCTGACAATCAATTTAAAGACCGGCGTTACGCTGTTTAATCTCAGTATTCATTCAAACATGTCACTGACATTTACGCTCACCGGCAAGAGCAGCATCCTCGCGGTAAGCTACTTTCCCGCCGTGGATTTGAGCGATGGCGATTACGAGCTCGGTCTGACAGATTTTGAAACCTATCACACGATACCGAATGTAAATTCGTCGAACAATAAATTCTACTATGACGACGACAAGGAGATTACCATTCCCGAAGGATCGTACGAACTGCGTGATATAGACATGTATCTGAAACGCGCTCTTTTATGGGATCAATCCAATAATAATAATAATAATAATAATAATCTTTATTTACGGGTAAAAAACCCTTTAGTATATACACGAGAGAATGTAGTTTATAAAAATTTAAACAAAATAGATAAAAAATACAGTCAGAAAACAATAAGTAATGTTAGGAGAGTAAACAAATGAGTTTCCGCTTAAAAGAAGACACATTGCCGCCGAAGAAATCAACCAAGTTGGCATAATTATTTGCCGAGATGATCATCCTATTCAAACATGAGTTTACGCCATATAAAGTACGGTGATATTCAACATAAAAAATGGGAGATTGTCTTAAGTTCCTGATTGGAATATTTAAATAAATATTTTTTAATAGGTCAGGACTATCGATAAAATTGTTTAATAATTTAAAAATTAATGTTAGGTCAGAAATTAATCTCCTGCTCTCTAGAGTGATTAAATTAAGTCTTCTTGATATGGGATAATAGTCATGGCAGGTAATAGCCATAGGACTTCCCATGCGGTAGGCTACCGTGCGTAAGAACTTATGCTGTATGCGTTCAATCTTTTCAATATGACATTTATAATAGGGAGACCACACAGTGGAGCAATACTCCAATTTCGGGCGAACCAACGCGCAATATAACAGTTTTAAAGTGGAGATATTTACAAAATACTTTCCCCAGCGGAGGATGAAGCCAAGTGTTTTATACGCAGATGAAACAATAAGTTGAATGTGATTGTTAAATGATAAGTCGGCGCAAAACAAAACTTCGAGATCACGAGCATTATGCTTTATTGAGAGTGGTAAACCATCAAGAATGTAGTCATACAGAAGTGGGTTATGTTTGTGGGTAAAATGTATAACAAAACATTTAGAAACATTGAGTCGAAGGCAGTTTCTCTTACACCAGACCTCAAGATTGTGCAGATCCTGTTGCAACAATAATGCATCTGCAAGTCCATTTATTTTTCGATACATTTTCAAGTCATCAGCATATAGTAAAAAGAGGCAATATTTAATATACATAGCGATATCGTTAATAAATAAAATAAATAAAAGGGGGCCAAGATGCGAACCTTGCGGCACCCCGGAAGAGACAGTTATATTTCTAGATATACTGTTTTTATATTTTACAATTTGTGTTCTATCTGAGAGAAAGCATGAGATCCAACACAAGAGAGAGCCTCCGACTCCATAGGCTCGCAGTTTACTTAATAAAAGAGTACGATTCACAGTGTCAAACGCTTTCGCAAAATCAGTATAAACAGAGTCAACTTGGGATCCACTCTCAACAATATTCGCTAAAAAATTATAGTAATTTACCAGATTTGTAGTCGTGGATCGTCCAGGAACCAATCCGTGTTGTTCAATTATAATAAGGTTTTTGCAAAGCGCTCCAAGCTTGCGAGCCACAATGCTGTCAAAGATCTTAGGCATTATGCTTTGCTTACAAATAGGACGGTAGTTTGTAACAAATTGGCGTTCACCTCCTTTAAAAATTGGAGAAACAAGACATTGTTTCCAAACTGCAGGAAATGAACCCATTTTTAGTGATTTGTTAAATATTAGCCATAAGAACCGTGATGCAATAAAAATATTTGACTTGAAGATTGATGGAGGAATACCATCCACACCGGCGGCGCAATTTAGAGAGAGATTATCGATTTCATTGTACACCTCCTCTATAGATATATCCAAGAAGAGGAGATTCAGAGAGTGAGCCAGATTAGGATCTATTTCAGGTTCAATATTATTTCCATCGTCGCCGGAGTAGACAGATTCGAAGTAATCGGCAAAGCAGTTTGCGATAGTCTCATTATCCTGCACAAGGTGATCATTGTGTAAAATGAAAGAGGCATGAGGCTCTGAAGATCTAATATTTTTTATAAATTTCCAAAAAAGTTTCGTGTTATCCGTTATGGTGCTTTCAGTTTTATTAATAAAGTTTGCCCAACATGCAGCAGATAAAGACTTGCACTTTGCTCTAAGGTGAGAGAAGGTCAAATAGTCGGAATAAGTTTGTGTATTCTTATATTTTAAATGAGCCGATTTTTTTGCTTTTATAAGCGAAATCAACTCTTTTGTAAACCAAACTGGGTAAGAGGATTCAAAAATGGGGCGGGAAGGAACAAACGTAGCAATTGCGGTGTTCAGGTGATGATATAAGAAATCCACCGCTTCATTAACTGAAAGTTTCTCTAAGGCAGTATCCCAGTTTATCTGGTTAAAATAAACAAATGTTTCGCTCGACAAAGTAACAACTAAATAAATTCAAACGGCCAATTTCGAGCAATTATCAGGTGTTAAAGAAAATTATTTTATTTATTTATCTGGTTAAGATAGTTCGTAATAGCTGAATAGTCGGCTCGCTCAAAGCAGAGTTTTCGTGCAGTCCTTACAGGGGAGCAAGCTGTGCTTAAAAATGGCAAGGTACATATGAGTGGAGGATGATATGTATCACAAGGAATAAGAGGCTCATAGGCAGTAGATACACGGAGGCTTTCAAAAGATGAGAAAATAAGGTCAAGCTCATATCCCAGAGCATTTTTTACCGCGTTATGCTGATAGAAATTGCAAAGATTGAAATATTCGGTAACTACATCAGCTTGTTTTGGGTGGGAACCATTCATGGGAGTATAAGTTAACAAGGAATAATTTTGCTGCCATAAAATATTTGGTAAATTGTAATCACCAAGAATAATAAAACTAGCATCAGGATATACACAGCGCATATCAAATACCAGGCGACCGTGGGAATCGTAAACATCGGGTGAAGAGCCTGGTTGGAATATAAACAGCAACAATAATAAGAGAGCTATGTTTAATTTTTACCTCTACAAAGAGATGTTCGACGTTTGAAACTGATGTACTAATATTACGACTATAATAACAATTACGGACAGCGATCAAAACACCACCGCCCCTCGAGCAGTCACTAGTGCTCACATCTCTATCACAACGGTAAATTTTGAAGTCGATTAGGCCAAGCTCAGCATCCAATATACCCGAATTTAACCACGTCTCCGACAAAATAACAAAATCATATTTCATTGTAGCAGATGCAATGGAACAGCGCAGATCCGATAATTTTGTTCTCAAACCTTTTACATTTTGATAATACACTAAAGGGCAGTGTTCATGTTTTTTGCGCGAGAATTTAGAGGCATTTTAACAATTTTCGGTATGCCGTTATAAAATCTAATCGTCTTGTCGGTAACTCCAGAGTTTCTGAGAGATTCCAGTTGCTTCTTCAAATCTCGAAGGTGGTCCCTCTGTCTTAATGTCAGGTCCTGCTTGATAAAGGCTGGTCCAGAATAAGAGTTTTTACTCTTTAGAATATCAATGGCGTCAGTTTTTGAGGGAAACGAAACTCGAAGAGGTCTAATTTGATCCTGCTTGATATTACCAAGCCTCGAAGTCCTGATATGGGGAGGGTTTAGCGGCCGGATTTTGCGAACAATCTCTTCTGCCTTCTCCAAATCATTCGGTTGGTTCGTATTTAAAGAAGAGGGAGGGATCATTTCCTCGATGTTATAAAATATCAAATTCACGGATCTTTTTTCTCTCTCAGCGATTTCGCTTATTATTTCCTCGTGGACAGCAGACGATGCAACAGACGAAGACTTATTTTCTAATTCAATGACCTTATTGTTAAGTGCCTGAATCTCAGCCGAGATCCTCTCCACATCGGCCCGGTACATCCCTAAGAGCTCGTCACGGAAACTTGCGAACTCTGCTCGAATCATATTTCGCAGTTTGGCAACCAAGGAGTCAGAGAGGTCAGTAGGAGGCAAATTACAGGGAAGAAACTTGCCGTCGGCATTAGGATAGCCTGAGCGAGAGATGCAGCCCGGATGAGATGCAATGTCACAAGTGCTGCATTTAATTGGTTTAGCCACTGTCGCTCCACAGCCTTTGCACAATTTTTTCTCCATGGTTGACATATATATGATAGAGACAAGTAACTTTAGCGATATGTAAATAGGTAGAGAGGATAATAAACACGTCTGTTCGCTTTGACGGTCAGAACAGTACTATAATGTCTCGATAAACGAAGATGAACCGCACCCATTGATTATTATTCGGGCTAATAACAATACGATGAAGAGCGAGATCAAGTGCGCTTATCGGATAAATTTCACCAAACCGAACAACATTGGATCGCTTCTGGGATTTTCAGCGAATCGCGTGCTGGAGTCGCGACAATGGCACGAATCGGATGTTCCGATAAATATCATCAACGTAAACATCATTCGCATAGAGTGTAACGTGACCGCTGGTGCGTACAGCAACGACAAGTACGTGCACACGATACACGAGTTTTCACCGAGTGTGCCTCCAGGATATAAGATATCGGAAACGCCGGCAGAGATCATTTACCTTCCGATCATCGTACGGAGCATTTCGGACTTGACGCTTCGCGTCGTGGATCAGGACGGTCGATTGATTGATTTTCATGGAGAGGAGATCACCGTTAGACTGCATGTACAAAGACGACAGCGATAACGTGAGATGCTCGTACTGAACGAAGCTGAGCAGGTGCAACAGACGAGAAACAAAATTAGAGAGACAATCCGATCGCCAAAGAAGAAACTCACTGCGTCGAACGTTGAATTTCTGAAATCATTGGGTTTCGTCGTACGAAATGGCTAATATCTTAAACATTGGAGGTGAACCGATCTTTGACGACAGCGTCGTCAAGATTGAGACACACACGTACAATCCGTACGCCAACACAACGTTTGGACATAACGATGAGATAAGAATACCCATACAACAGCAGGATTTATACACGTTGCCGTGCGAGAGCTTTCTCTACGTTGAAGGAAGATTGACGATAAAGAAAAGGAATGACGAGTCTCAGGCAACGCTTGCGAATAATTGTGCAGCGTTCATGTTCGATGAGATTCGATACGAGCTCAACGGTGTGGAGATTGATCGCAACAGAAACGTTGGAATAACCAGTACCATCAAGAACTATGTATCGCTATCGTATAATAATTCTCAACTCATGCGGAATGCTGGATGGGACGTTTCATCGAGCATACCGGAAGGATACTTCAACTTTTGCATACCGTTCAAGAGGTTGCTGGGCTTTTGCGAGGATTACAAACGCGTGGTTGTTAACGCTCGTCACGAATTAATTTTGATACGAGCGCGCAGCGACAACAATTGCATTGTAGGAAATCCGGCGACGGAGCCGGAAATTGAATTGTTTAAAGTACAGTGGCGAATGCCTCACGTCACATTAAACGAGATCAATAAGCTATCCATGCTACGGGCCTTGGAAAGCGGGCGATATCTTTGTGTTAGTTTCCGTTCGTGGGATCTGTACGAGTACCCCATGTTGCAGAGCACGACCAAGCATTCGTGGGCCGTCAAAACGGCGACTCAGCTGGAGAAGCCGCGATACGTTATCTTTGCGCTGCAGACTGGGCGCAAGAATATCATGTCTCAAAATGTTAGCGTATTCGATGACTGTAACTTGACCAATGTGAAACTTTATCTAAACTCTGAATTTTATCCGTACGACGACTTGAATCTGGATTTTGGCAAAAATCGATACGCCGTCCTTTTCGATATGTATGCGCGTTTTCGTAAAGCTTATTACGGATACGATTCCAGTGATACGCTTTGCAGCTTGTATACATTCCTGATGGAAGGACCTTTTGTTGTCATCGATTGCTCGCGACAAAACGAATCTGTCAAGAGCGCCACCGTGGATGTGCGAATAGAATTTGACTGCAAAGAGAATGTACCGGCAAATACTACCGCCTATTGTCTCATTTTGCATGATCGCGTAATCGAATACTGTCCATTGTCGAACGTAGTGCGCAAAATCATGTAAATTGCAATATCAGCGGGTATTGCGATATAAGATACACTGATGTACCGCGATAAGATACAGATTGCTCCGTCGTTTCGTCATGATCGTACCAACGTTTGTCGATCTGCAAGGCTTCACCGTCGGGATGAAATTTGTCGTAAAGGAGGTGGCGGTTCTGAGAAACGGGACCGTTTTGGCGCATTACATTTTTACATGTCCCATGCCATGGAGTCTCCTCATGAAATCCGACAAATCATGCGCTTCTTGGTTGATTGCAAATCACCATGGACTACGATGGGAGGATGGAAACGTGTCATACAGCATGGCGAAACATTTAATGACATCGGCCGTGCTTGGAGAGGGCGACGAGACGTCGACTCTTGTGTACGTCAAGGGATGCCAGAAACGAGAATGGCTGGTGGATCTACTTGAGAATAAAGCTAGAAAAAATCTAAACATTGAGACTTTGGATGCCGATTACGAAGATATCGAATCTTTAAATAATTTAGATGTTACTAATACTATAAGATGTGAAAAACATGTTAAGAATTGCGCATTACAAAATGTATTAAAAATATGTAACTGGTGGTCGCGACACCAGAAAAAATTATGATTTTTTTAAATAAACTATATATGTATATATAAAATGTTTTATTTCCTTTTCCCACATAGTTTGTAATATAATATAGATGTTTAAGTTGTTTAAAAGCTATTCAAAAGCTGTTTTAGCTGTTCAAAAGCTGTTTTTAGTTGTTTGATAGTTGTTTGATAGCTGTTTTTAAAGCTGTTTTAGTTGTTTTTAGCTGTTTTTAGTTGTTTGATAGCTATTTTTGTTGTTGTTTGATAGCTGTTTTTAGTTGTTTAAAAGCTATTCAAAAGCTGTTTTAGCTGTTCAAAAACTGTTTTTAGTTGTTTGATAGCTGTTTTTAAAGCTGTTTTAGTTGTTTTTAGTTGTTTTTAGTTGTTTGATAGCTGTTTTTAGGGGGAGAAAGAACGGGGGCCGGGAGCGCGAGAGACCGCGCGCGAGGGAGAGAGAGATAACGCGACCGTGAAGACGCGCGCGAACGGGGGACGGGGGCGCGAGAGAACATCTACGAGGGGGAGATAGCGCGAGCGGGAGCGTGCCATGTGACGTCACGCGGACCGACGCGGCCATTGCACGCGGACTCCGCGGCGCGGCAAAAACGCGAACGCAGATCCCCTCACCCCGCGGCGCCCGAAAACGCGGTTCCCCCCTCCCCCTCCTCGCGGCGCCCGAAAACGCGGTTCCCCCTCCCCCTCCTCGCAGCGCCCCGGTACCCCCCCCGGTATACCCCCCGCCCCTCACCCCCCCTCGAGCACCACCACTTTGGTTAGAAACGGCCTAGCTTACCTACTGACCCACCATTTTGAATTTTGTAAATCTGATATCGTATTCGGATTCAGAGACCCAAAAAACATAAGGGTATCAAGTTTCATAATAATCCGATAAACTTTTTTTCAACACATTTTTAGCCCAAATAGTAAAATTCTCTTACACAGCCAATGGGTTAAATACTGTTCTACTGTAACCAGGAATAACTCGCTCAACGTAATCCTCTATTTTTTCAGTAAAAACAGTCTCTCCGCGTGTTTCACCAACCATTAATACTGAATATATTAATTCTAATTCACTATTTAATGATAAAATATCTTCATCATTTTCGCTATCACTGGTATTGGTAGTATCACTCGAATCACTGCTAAAATTTCTGAATTCTTTTTCAGCGTTTTTATTCAACAAAAATAAGGTTAATACAGATAACGTTTTGTCACCCATGGTAGCATTCATTTTTGATTCGCATCAAACGCTAGCAAACCGTTCCGTTTCCAAGCGCGCATCATGCGCACTAACGAAACGGAACGACATCAATGCCCGCAGCACATTGAATGCAATCTATGCGCTCAATGCGTGAAACGGAACAACGGACCCCTAGCCATTGTATAGCTTAGTACTAGCTATAATTTATGAATAATTCTTCGCTGTCTAGTACTTTTCTAGCCCTTGCACTGTAAATATTAGAATAGATGGCGCTGAAAACTTTCAAAAAATTAGCCAGCCATTGTCTAGCCACTACCAATTAAAAATTTGTTAGCGTTCGAACAGTGAGGTTATGACATTCTTGAATAGTTTTTTCATAACTATCATTCTATTATATATTAGAAATGTGATTTTGAGAATTATTAAATCTCTCGAGAATCTTTACTGAATGATATTTTTACATAGAGTTTAAATTTTAATTGTTTAACATATTCGTATTTATATAGACAATATTGAGCATTTAAGGTATTAAATAGTGTTTAGTAATTTGAAAAAAATTTCAGGTACGTATTTTATATTACGTTATAACATATAAGAAGAATTTAAAACTGAATTATTACTAATACTCGATAGCGTAAGCCGTAGTGGATAGAGTGAACGACTGTCACCCATCAGCAGCGGCGCCCAACAACAGTACCAAGTTCGAATCCTTCGGTAAATGGAAATTTTAACTTACAAAATTTAATATAATGTTGTAACAAAACTTTATCTAGCAAAAATGCAACAATGAAAAAAATTAAAAATTAATTTTTCCATATATTTGTAATCTAGCCCAGTAGTGCGATTCTGTAACTCGTTATGAAGTATCGACTATCGTTGCGCAGACATTTTATATGGTAAAAAAGCTGCGCAATTGTCGTTATAGCTCATAACGACGGCATAACGAGTTACAGAATTGCACTACAGGCTAGCTGATTACTAGACAGTTTTTCTAAGCTCGCTGAGACAATATATTTGTCGAGTATCTAGAACTTCTAAGCGTTACATTACTGGACAGGGGCAATATAAGACTAGTATTGGCTAGTTGATGACTGGATGCCGGCGAGGTTAAATTTTCACTCGGGTATATGTATATAGCGAGGGTTTCATGCATATGTATATATCAAGGGGCCAATAGATGAATAAGTAGTTTCTTCTTGTCAGTTATTTTTTCAAAAATTTACTGCGAAAATGATGACAAAAAATATAAAAAAAGTGTATATATATACTGTGTTCGGCTACAGATGAGAGAAAATTTAAGGAGTGATTCTAGAATATAAAATAAAACGAAAATCAAGAATAATAAAACAGGTAAATATTTAGATATTATATGATTATAAAACGAAACCTCTACCGAAATTTTGTTATTCTTGATTTTGTAATTCTGAATATTTAAATATTCACATAAAGGTGCTTAACGAACGTAAATATTTAAACATTGATAATTAAAAAACGAAGCCATCCTTACCGGTGTTTTAGATTTTTTATGATTAATTTTGCAGTTGCCGACGTTCTCCAATTTATTCAGGTTTGCTAATATTGTTGCCGTTTTCTCGCTTATTTTGTCTATGTCTGAAAATGACACATTTTTATATATGCACATATAAAATAGAACACCCATGTGCGAATTTCATAAAGGCTCAGTGCTGGCTTGGTACTGGTGCCAGAGTTACCAGTACTGGCTGACGATTCTGGGCCAGTACAAGCTAAAATCGGGGTCATTACTGGGGCAATGTCGGAATGATAACACGGGTCCCAGTCTTGGCGCCAACTTTGGCCCGACACAGAGTACTAGTACGGGGACAACACTGATTGCCAGTATTGGGCCAACTCTTGGCGCCAACTTTGGCCCGACACAGAGTACTAGTACGGGGATAACACTGATTGCCATATCATACTCGCGGCGTGTTGCTTTCGTGCCGCGATCATTACTTCCGGCGCCGCTCGAGCAAAAAGCTTTCTAAATCCCCTCGCGGCGTGTTGCTTTCGCGCGGTTGTTACCTCCGGCGCCGCTCGAGCGAGAATTTCTCCAAGTCCAATTCGGTCTTTCGATACTCGTGGCAATGCTGTGTTCGTATAAGATACACGACGGTGGCGGTCAACTACGAGCGCGAGCGAACGGGAAACGATGCTCCCCGCATCGACTTCATCGTACGTGCCCCTTTCGTGTACGTATTCCACAAACGTTTTACACATTTGTACGGACCAAGCGAAAAGCGTTTGCACGTCCGTACGTATCGCTCGTGTCGCTCAGCTCGCCGAGCGCACCGCACCTCTTATAGTACCCAACCGGCCGGCCGAGCAATCGGCGACGCACGGTCTTACGCACGGTCGCTTACGGGCGCTGGAGGCGAAATATCGAGATCATCGGGACTTGACCGCTGAGAGCGACGACGACGGCATGAACGCGGTCGTTACCTCCGGCGTGGGCTCTAGCAAAAAATCCCCTCGCGGCGTGTTGCTTTCGCGCGGTTGTTACCTCTGGCGCCGCCCGAGCGAAAAGTTTCTAAGTCGACCCAATACATGCCCAGTACTGAGCCGACTCTCGGCCGTAGATCAATATAATTTCTGGCCTTATACACGGTCAGTACTGAGACGAGACTCGGCTCAGAACAGAATATGGTTGCATGGGGGTACTGGCACAATACTGATCTAGCGGTTTATCCGTACTGGGGCAGCACCACCCATCAAGTCTTGGCAGCCAATATTGTGCCACTTCTGGGCCATGCGGACAACTCTGGCAGAAGTCCGACATTCGCACATGGGCATATATTGTTGTCGCTTTTTCGAGATGCTGATTGGTTATTAATTTTTGACGCAAGAATTTTAAGTCATGTCGATCTGTCAAAGTCTAATGTGATAAGCAGCGCAAATTAAATTTTGATTAGTTTATTTTTTCGCACGAACACTGCGAGTAAGCGAAGCGAGCGAGCAACAACCAAAACCTAGTATATGTGTATATATGTAAACCAAATATATATATTGTATAATATATATATGTTGGCGCGTTTCGTTTCCGAACGTAACTCCGGTTCGCCAATTAGCGTAAGCACCGGGTTCGACCCCGACAGGGATCAGGCGTGCGAATTGAGTAAGGACACTGAATTGTTTAACACAAGTTTAATAAAAATTTTAATACAGTTAACGATTTGAGATCGACGCACCTTTACAGTCACAGGCGCGGGAGCAGATTTCACTACACGGCGTGCACGTGACGCGAGAGTGTCCGGTCGCGATGTGCACGTGAACCGTGAATGTTCGTCGGTCACAATACAGCGACGGTAATTAGGTGTGAGCGTATTTGGGGCGCTGGCAATTAGCAGGCGCACTGGTAGTGCGTACGATTAGCTGACGCACTTGTGCACAACACGCACAAGAGAAATGTCCGCCGGTCGCGAGACGACAACGGCGTTGAGCGAGCGCACGACGGTGCGGCAAGTAACGCCCACCGGGACGCGAATTTCCACCGGTCGCGAGCAGCGACGGTGAATGAGCGAGCGTGCTGAGACGCAGTAATTAGCCGACGCACTGACGGCGTGGTAATTCGCGGGCGCACTGACGGCGCGATCACTGAGCGGGCGCACTAACGGCGCGGTAAATGAGCGAGCGCACTGACGGTGCGGTAACTTTTCGTGTGCACGACGGTGAGGATGAACCGCCGTGAAACGAAGTACTGATTGTAACTTTTACGTGTGAACGACGGCGTAGATTAACCGCGTGACACGGAGTTCCAGATGTGACTACTGAGACCGGAGCTCTCGCGGTCCCGTTTCGCTAGTTTTCGGGTGCGCGACACGTATCGACCAATAGACGTTGACTGGATCACGCGATCCAGGCATGTTGCGATCAATACCGCGTCGTGAGCGAGCATCGCGGTCAGGGGTTGACGGGGGTGTGGCACGAAATCCTTCGTTCAGAGGGCGGCTAAGGGATGTCGCTACTTGTGTCTAATCGATCCGCGATCGCGACGAAAATTCCTGAACAATATATATACATATATTATATATTTTATTTATATACCTTCCCTAAGAGCAAAAAGTCGACTTTAAGTCGACTTGAAGTCGACTTCTACCGAAACTGACTTGGCAGAGAAGTCGACTTTTTTAAGGACGAAAGTCGACTTGAAGTCGACTTGAAGTCGGCGAATGTCGCAAAAACCACCGACTTAAAGTCGACTTCCCGTCATGATGAAAAGTCGACTTCCCGTCATGACGAAAAGTCGACTTCCCGCCAACTTTTAAAGTCGATAAAATAAGCCGCCGCGTACGTCTGGAGGTCGGTTGTGTACCTTGAAACGAGGTGAAAATGACAAAAGTTAACAGATTTTATTAGATTTTGATAAATAAAATCGTAGATACGCTAATGAATTTTTTCACTTTTGTAATTTTTACCTCATTATTTCAAGATACACAATCGACCCCTTGCTGGAGGGCTAAAACTGATGCATTTCGATTTTTTTCATATATAAAATAATTTAATTATCTAAAAAACTGTATAATTACAATCCTAATGTTTTATTCTTAATTACAAAGGCGGCCATATCTGTGCCACTTCTGCGTGCGCGGATTCCGGCAGCCACTTCTGGTAAGCTGACAACAGAACTAAAATTATAAATATATAATATCCACAGACTTTTATACTAGACCACTAACATCTATGGACGCACTGCCGAAAAGCTGATGCGAGTGCGAGGTGCAAGTGTTAGTGAAGGGTGCGGCCATATTGAATTAACAATAAGTCACTATCGGATGTTCAGTTGCTCATGATGTGCGTTTATCTGCATTCGTTATTACAGTACATAACGAAGCAGGCGAATGTTTTTGTGTTAAATATTGGTACATGTTATCAATAAGTTTGTAAGTCATATCTTCGACGAGTAGCGTACTTGGATGCCGAAATCGAACCACTACTCCTGTAGTATTAAACCCTTTCTTTTGGACATTCTGTATATGCCAGACTATTGTATAGAAATCTTGTATAAAACCACTTGTATAGAATCTGTAGTACCTATAGCATATCTTGACTAAAATCAACATGGCGGCAAGCATCACGGCCGAGATGCCTGTCAGCGGTCTAGTATTGTATAGAAGTCTATGATAATATCTAAATATTATTTTATAAATTAAAATCTCACATTTTTTATCCGAACCCCAGATTTCTAGCAGTTTGTCTTTGGACACGACTCCCTGCGACTGCAGCGTTTGTACTACTATTGCTTGAGTGCGTGGTATCAACCTGAAAAAATCGTATTGAATTGATGTAATCTATTCGATGAATCAACGTGAAATCGAAAGGAGATAGAATAAAGGCTCAGTCACAATGAGTGGAATAAGGAATAAGATAAAGGAATAAGGAATAAGGCATGTTGCATCTCACTTTAATGTACGTGTACTGAAGTGAGATGCGAAATTCCCTTATTCCTTATTCCTTTATCTTATTCCTTATTTTTGTCATTGTGTCTGAGCCTTAACGATTTACCTGGCCCATGACTTGGTGATGCTCCCAGGTGTCGTCAGCAGCGACGGGACAAATCGTTTCAGCTTAGGGCACACTTGACCCTCCAAGAAGAAATACGCGAACCACTTGACACCGTCCACGGATGCTCTATATCCATCGATGGTAGTGCCCATCCGGCCTTTCCGAATGTACCAGACACGCGGCAAATAATCTTCCCGGTTCCTTGATTATATCTATAAATGAGAATAATATTCGATTATAATAAAGATTAATATCTTTATAAATAAGTAGGAAAAACATTATAAAGCAACAATTGTGATAAAAATACCTTGGCGGTGGATCAACCAATGGTTCACTAAGATGCATAGCATGGGAGCGAATTTCGGCAATCATTCGGGTTCTATCGCCGTGACACCTCGCATGTACATCTTATTCGTTTCGTACACCTCTTTATAAACTACCTATTCCGGACTGATTTTCCGTAGAACACACAAAGAATGCATGAACACAAGTTCCTCCATTTCTGGTGTTCTGAAAGATGGTTCAGAATGGAGAGGTCGCATTCAATAGGTCTTAATTATCGATGATAATTAATAACACACCATACCTAACCTGTAAGCATGTTTCCACTTGGCCTTATCCTGATTCTCTTTTAGATCCGCCATACCTGCAAGAACTATCTGGCGCAGCAATTTCGCTTCCATGTCGGTTGGTAACGGCATTCTGTAACAATTTTTGTTGTAGATAACCATCTCAAACATATTGCAACGTACATACAGTCAAATTCCAGTATTCTGATCTAATCGAGGAAGTCAACGGGAAGACAATGATGACGAGGACTGTGAATGACGACGACGACGACGTTTCGTGGCGGTGGTTGATAGCGCGGCGCTTTACGACGTCTTATCGTGTCCTGTCTCGCGGCACGTATTCCTCGCACTCGCGTAAGCTCTGCTCCTCCAGCCTCCTCGAGATTCGCCGCCATATTGATGATGCAAGACGCGCCGCTTGACTGTTTTCCGTCTTTTTATAAGTCGACTATTTAGAAGTCGACTTTTAGTCGACTTTCCGCCATTTTTATAAGTCGACTATTTAGAAGTCGACTTTTAGTCGACTTTCCGCCATTTTTAGAAGTCGACTAGAAGTCGACTTATAAAAGTCGACTTGCCGTCGACTTTCCGTCAACTGTGCTCTTAGGGTTAATATAATTTTAATTTGTTTTTCAGCTCCTTATTTTCTATTTGTAATGTTCATATCTTGTCTTCGAGGACACTTTTTGTTTTTTTTTCCATAGGTTCGTAATTTTCAGAATCCGATTATGTGTCTCCATCCACATATTTGGACCACTAAAAATGGGAAAAATTTAACATTACATTTAACTTCTAATTACATCGTTGATTACAGATAAAATATGTAGGTCACTTACATCAAAGCGGGTTCTCTTTCTATCAGCTTGTTGAGTTTCCTTTAAAATACTTTTCGCCCTTTCTTTAGAGGCATTTATTACATCATGGGTTGTGCGTTTCTCCTGCGTATTTGAAATTATATCAAGTATTTGTATATTATGAATTGAAGCAGGGCCGACGCATAGCCCATTTATATGAAAGTGAGATTAGTTTCATGATTATTTTTTTAGAATGTGTCTATTATACAGTACTGCTCAAAAGTCTGAGATCACCTGCTAAAAGCATTCGCTAATTTCAAACATCAGTAGCTCAGCGCCCGATTATCATATATGGTACAAATGAAAAAAAATGCAAATTGAAAAGAAGATTGAGCTTTTTTTGTCGCGCTGTAATCATGTAGATATTATATCATTTTCTCTTTGAACTACATTCAATTTGTAGTACTAATGTACTAATGTAGTATTTTGCATATTTTTGTTTTGTATCAAATAGCTTCCGTTTTTGTGAAAGTGATTAAAGATGAAAATTGTAAAAAGCATTTGAAAGTTTATTCTTTCAGCTTTATTTTCATTTTTTGTTTTCTTTCACTTTTTTCACATATTTAACTTTTTCAATTCAGAAAGTTGCACCTCGCAGTTATCTATTTATTGTCTTATTTTATCAAAAGACTTATAGTTGTAATATAAAAATTTAATTTGAAATTTGCTATTTGCCTTTACTTATTTCTATACGATAACTAGCTTGATACCCGTGCTTCGCTACGGTAACACACATTTTACCCCGTTAGGAGTCGAATTTCTAAAAATCCCTTCTTAGTGGGTACTTACGTCATGGAAGGAATATACTCTCCAAATTTCATGTTTCTAGGTTTAAGGGTTTGGGCTGGGCGTTGATGAGTCAGTCGGAACATTCAATTATATATATATATAGATAAAGATAGAAGATAGATAGATGATTAGGACAAAATCTTGAATTATGTTTTTAACCACTTGTATGGGTAACCTTTGTAAGCAAAAACCAAGTCGATATCTCATCGGGCCTAAGAGATATTGAGAAAGTCGTGAAAACACATTTTACCCCCTTTCACCCCCTTAGGGGTCGAATTTCTAAAAATCCCTTTTTAGTGAGTGCTTACGCCATGGAAGGAATATACTCCTCGAATTTCATGTTTCTAGGTTTAGAGGTTTGAGCTGGGCGTTGATGAATCAATCGTAACATTGAATTATATATATATATATATATATCTAGGTGCGCAACTAAGTTTCCGGGTTTCACACATAGATGGCACCAATAACACATGTACTCGACTTACATGTCTGAAGTTGTCTGAAGTTATAGCTTGGACATCTGTTAACAATAACCAGTCGTTATATAAACACATATCGCAATGCAAAAATATTTTTTGTAACAACGGACATGTCGAGTTTTGTGCCAAATAAACAGCATTTGCGGGAAGCTTTGCTTTTCTGCTTTAACTTGAAAAAAAATGCAGCTGAAGCACGTCGTTTGCTTGAGGAGGCCTACGGCGAACATGCACCATCGAAAACTACCTGTTGTTGTGCCCCCTTTTTGCGAGGGGTCACTTGGATTCTTTTGGTCCACGGAGGATACGGGGTCGATGGAATTAAATAGCACTTTTTGAATAAAGGATAACTTTTAATAGTCACTCTGCGTTACAACCGTTATTCGCGTTTGATGCCCGTTACTGGTCTGCTCCCTGACTCACATTGCCCTGTCGTCTCCTTTTGTCGCTTCCTTTTGTATCCTCGTCCTGTCCTTCGTTATCGCTGAGTTGCTCGGTCGTATGTGGGCCGATCGCGCAACTCCTCTCGTTCTGATTCGGCTTGCGTATTTCTATCGGACTTTCGCGGTCGCGTTCCTTATTGTTATTCTCGGTCTTTCTTCTTTATTATTACTTTCTTTTCTTTGAACAGTATTTCTTAATCTATTTCGTAATACTAATTGGGGCCGCAACATCCCTCCCCCTTTGAGAGAAGGAAACTACGGTCTGAGACAATGTTTTGTTGCTTATATCCTACTCCTATTTCTATTAGGGTGGTTTATTTTCTTTATGGTTTACATTTTTCTTATTTTCTAGTATAATATCGCTGGGTCGCCCTGTATGTGCGGTTGGGCTCTTGCTCGTTTCTTGTTTCTTTTTGTTATATAGATACTTATTCCTATTACGCTTAGTATTATTATTATCGTGAGTGTCGATCCTACGGGGTATATGATGTAGGGATTTTTTATTAGGGTGTCTTGGGGTTTTTCCAACTCTTTATTTATGTCGCTTATGTCTAGGCTTAATTCCATTAATTCGTTCGGATTTCTAATTACAGGTTCTAGTCTAATTTCTTTTTTCGCTTGTTCGTTAGTATTTTTATTTTCGTTTGTTAGTGTTAGGTTAAAATCTGCTAAGTGCACTTCTATTTGTTTCATCGTTGTTTGTCTTTTTGTTTTTATAATAACGTCGGGTGTGGTTAGTTTACAATTTTCGTTTATACTTAGTTTTCCTGTTCGTTCGATTTCTACTTTCTGTTCCGCCTGGTCGTTACATTGGATCGTTAGCTTTTGTTTCTTCGGCGTCGAGAACAGCCACGTTTGTGGTTCGCTTACTGTTATCCATAGGGTTACATTAGATAGTATCTGGCGTTTTTCGCAGGTGTTTACGTACCCTGGCGTTTTTACATAGACTTGCACCTCGCATGGTGCGTCGGCTTTTATAAAATATATCGGTAAATCTGGTTACATACGTATTTTACTCCGTTTCTTCTACACTTATCTAAATCGCGCTCCTCTAATGTTATATAATTATGATTTTCTTTGTCTATCGCTAAAATGTTGTGAGTAATCCTTAAAAATGTAAAAATATTCGCGTGGTTGTGGATAGGTAGTGGTGTCGTTTTTATTATTTCATACACGGGGTATGCTACCACGGGAAATTTGATTATCGTATAAATGTTCGGGTTATAGTAATACGCGTTAATTTTTCATTATCTTTCTCTATCGTATGGAGAATATTTTTGCACATCTGCTGCGTGTCCATTGCGAGTATCGTTTCGCACAATGCTTCGGTTTGCTGTAGGAACGCTTGTAGTTGGTGATATCTGTTTCCTAGGGTTGCTATGTCTATTTTGATCGCTAATTTCTATGTAGCTTCTACCTGTTGTAATTGTCCGGTTCTCTCGAAGTATATTCCCGGCTCGCTGCTGAATTGTCGTATCTTGTACGATGGTGCTGTCTCAGGTTCCGCTTTTTTCGCGAAGTGCTGGACGACGATCAGCGTCCTGTAAGATAGGGACTCATGTTACTTTTCTCTGAATTTTTCTCTTGGCTTTATTCTACTGTCTCCTTGCATTCTTTTTGTTGCGCGTTTAGTCGCTCTTGACGCTTAGATCTGAGCACATTATTCGTTGCGCTGATTTGTGGTACCATCTAAAATGAGGTGCATACGGTGTGACCTCTATTTTGCTCCATCAAAATTGGCCATTGGCTACGCGCCGCTCGTGCGGGCGCCGTGAGCGTGAGTGTCGCGCCTCGTGCGCCTAGTGCGCGGGTGGCTGCGAATTTAGGTTCGGGGCCGACGTCGCCCCCTCCCTCCTACGTGGAAGTGTTATTAACACCTCCGGGCACATGGGTGCCCATCATGCCCTTGGAAGTCTCGGTGGATGTGGCCACCGGTCGACGGGTGGTGCGGATGGTTCGCCGTGCTTGATGTTCGGTAGGTACTTATTATTTTATTTATCTTACTTTTTTAATCTCGTCTACTTTCTATCGCCTACTTTCTATTGCTTGCTCTTTTGCGCTTTTTACTGTTCTATAAAGGGCTTTAATCGGTTTACGTGTACTCGCGTGGTTTTCCGTCCCTTTTTGATCGTGTAATTGACGTCTGAGTGTTTTTCAATTACTTCGTACGGTCCTATCCACGGGGATTCTAATTTTTTCGATCTCCCTCTACGCACCGTTTCGTCGTGCAAGAGAACTTTGTCTCCCACTCGGAAATTGATTTCTTTTGTCTTCTTATCATACGTCTCCTTGGCCTTAGATTTTTCGTTCCGCAAATGTTCCTTTGCAACTCTTTGTGTCGCTCTTAATTTTTCTTTCAGCTCTTGCGCGTAATCGTCATAAGTGTACGTTGGTTTTGGTGGTTGCGACAGTGCCGTCGGTAGTGTCGCTCGGTGCCCGTATACCAATTCAAAGGGTGTAAACCCGGTCGCCGTGTGTGGCGTCGTGTTGTACGCGAACATTGCGTATGGCGTCCATTCGTCCCAGTCTGTCTGGTCCGCGTTAATATAATGTCTCAAGTATTCTGCTAACGTCCTATGAGAGCGTTCTAATGCTCCATTGCTCTCAGGATGGTACGCCGTTGTTCGAATTTTTTCGATCTTCAATAATTTACACGTGCTTTTAAATATCTCGCTAAGGAAATTCGTTCCTCGGTCTGTCAGTACTTTGTCGGGGATACCGTATTCAAAGATGATCTTTGTGACAAATTCTTTCGCGATTGTATTCGCTTCTTGATTAGGTACGGGTATCGCTTTACTGAATTTTGATAAATTATCCTGAAACGTGAGGATATATTTATTTCCGTTTTCGGTCACCGTCAGTGGTCCTACTATATCTAGAGCACATTTTTCGAATGGTCTGTCTGCGGTGTCTGTGATTACTAAGGGTGCTTTATTTTTCCGCGATAATTTGTTCTTCTGACACAATTCGCATTTATTAATGTACTCTTCGACGTCTCGAGTTAATCCTCTCCAATTATGCGTCAACCTTATTCGGTTTATGGTGCGTTCCACACCTTGATGTCCTCCTACAGGTGCATCATGGTATTCGTATAATATACGTTGCTTCGCTTCTTCTGTGTATTTTCTTTCGCTCTCCTCTTCGTTGTTCTCTTCCTTCTCTATCTTGTTGATATCTGTCGGCACATGTCGACTCAGCGCATCGGCGTTTCTATTCTCTTGACCGGCCTTGTGTACGATAGTGTAGTCGTATTCCTCTAATTTTAACCTCCATCGGATTAATCGGGATCCGGGGTCTTTTACGTTAAATAGCCAAACCAATGATTTATGGTCTGTCACTATAGTAAATTTTGTTCCATAAACGTATGGTCGGAAGTGTTTCACCGCCCATACTATCGCTAATAATTCTTTCTCAGTAGTGTTGTAATTTTGCTCGGCCTTTGACAGTACTCTGCTCGCATACGCCACGGGTTGATCTTGACCTATCTTTCCCTGTGACAGTATGGCTCCGATTGCGTAGTCTGACGCGTCGGTCGTCACTACAAATTCTTGGGAGAAGTCCGGGTATTTTAATACCGGTGCTGTAGTTAATTTTTCTTTAAGTATTTTAAATGCGTTTTGTTGTTCTGCGTTCCACTCGAATTTGATCTCCTTTCTGGTCATTTTTGTGAGTGGCTTGGCGATTGCTGAGAAATCTTTAATAAATCTTCGGTAATATCCGGCTAATCCTACGAAAGCCTGGATGTCTTTTACCTTTGTTGGTGTCGGGAAGCTTTTTACTGCTTCTAGTTTTGAAGGATCTGGCGAGATTCCGTTTTCTGTTATTACATGTCCGAGATACGTCACTTCTTTCCGAAGGAATTCGCATTTATCGGGCTGTAATTTCAAATTGTACTTTCTCAGTCTTTTTAGTACTTCTATTAACCTTTTATTGTGCTCTTGTAAACTTGTTCCGTATATTATTATATCGTCTAGATATACTAAGCATTGTAATCCTACTAGTCCTGCTAGAACGGCTATTATTGCTCGTTGAAATGTCGCTGGGGCATTTTTCAGTCCAAAAGGCATTCGATTATGCTCGTAATGTCCGTATTGTGTAGAGAACGCTGTTTTTTCTTTATCTTCTTCTTCCATCGGGATTTGATGATATCCCGAGGCGAGGTCTAGCGTGGTAAAATATTTTGCTTTTCCCAGTTGGTCAAGGATATCGGTTATGTTTGGCAACGGGAAGGAATCTCCCTCCGTTAGATCGTTTACAAACCGAAAATCTATTACCACTCTCAGTTTTAATTTTCCTGATGCGTCTCTTTTTTTCGGTACTACTAGCAACGGCGCATTCCACGGGCTCGTGCTAGGTTTAATTATTCCGTTTTTTAACATCTCTTTCACTTGTCTATTTACTTCTTCCTTGTGCTTTTCTGGCAAGCGGTACGGTCGGACGTTGACCGGTACGCTGCCCGCCTTCGTGGTAATCTTATGCGCGACGATATCAGTGCATGTCAGTGGCTCTCCTTCCACATGCAATACATCGCTGTAATCTCTGCAAATTTCCATAATGGCTTTCTTTTCTTCTTCATTTAAGTGTTGCGTGCGTATCAATTTTTCGACTCTTTCGCTACGCGGCACTGTTTCTTCTGCCTTGTTTACTTGGTTTACTTCTATCTCTTCTGCTTCTTCTTGCTCTAACTCCTCTAATGTCACTTGCGGCATTAGCATTTCGACTGTCTTCTCAGTCGTATTCAATATGCTTGCTGGACATAGAAAGTTTTCTGGCATCACTAGGCAATTTCCTATGAACACTCCTGGCATTGTCTCTTCTGCCTGTATTATTCCTAGTGAATTTTTATCGGTCGCGACTTGTACTATTGTCTCGCTTCGCGGTTTTAAAACCATTTTCTTATACGGATATAATTTTAATATGCTTTTCCCTATGCGTATTGAGCTTGACTCGTAACTATATGACGCTTGATGCTTCTTTATAAAATCTACGCCTAGTATCCCGTCGTATTCAATCGAAAAATCATCCTTGACGACATATATCGTGTGCTTGATCTTTCTATCTTTCAAATCTATAGTCGCTGTAAATTTTCCAATCGTATGGGCTTTGTGACCTGTTACTCCGGTAAGGGCCATTTTATCCTCTTCTATCATTGTTTCGCCTTTCAACTGTTTTACTTTTATTATTGATACGGCCGCTCCGGTATCAAACAGTAAATTTATTTTTTCGCGCTTCGCTTCTCGCATGGGCAGAGTGATTAAGTCCAGTCCTGCATGCTTCCGCGGCTTGTTCGTCATGTGTGTCACCTGATACTCTAATGCCGGTCGGCGGTGCTTTGTGTCCTCTTTGTCTTCTTCATCGCTATTCGCGGCTGAATTGCTGTCTTTTTTTCTCGGTCCGTTCGTTTTCGGATGAAAGTTTTTGTTTTGTCCTCTCGGATTATTAAGTTTGTGGTGGTTTGTTCTTTCTTTATTTGGTCGACCATTTAACAGCCAACATTCTTCGCGCATGTGTCCTGCTTTCTTACAATAATTGCAGACTTTATCTATCGCGTTTACGCGGGGTGTCCTATCGGGTTTCGGTAAGGGGAAACGGTTCGCGTATCTACTGGTACGACATTCCCTTCCGTGATGCCCGTATTTTCCGCATTTTTGGCATTGTAATATCGCTCGGTTATCGCGCGGTTGCGGCAAGTATGCATAATTATTTTTGGGACGCGGCGGAATTCCACTTGGCCCGTTTACTTTTTCTTCGGCGCTTGCTCCGGCAATCGCTTCTTGCAAGGTTGCGAAATGTTGAGCTCGGACAAGTAACTTGATCTCGTCTCTCAATCCTAATTGGAAATTCTGTAATGCCTGTTGTTGAATTGTTTCTAATATAGTTCGCTTGCTTTCTATCGTGTGGTTTCTTCCCTCTATCATGGAGTCGTATAGCTCCATTGCTAGTTTATCTGCTCTTAATCCGAATGCTCTTGCATTTTCTCCGGGTTTTTGCTTGAGTGTATTGAACTCTAGTTGTAAGTGTGTTGTGCTTTTGCGGCTCAGATAGCAAACTTCTAATTCTTTCTTTAGTTGTGCGAAATCTCTTATTTCTCGCGTTTGAAAATCTATCATCGCTCTTCCTTTTAGCTTTGCGCATAATACTGCTTCTAATAGCGTTCCTTCTTCCATAGGATTTATGTTTTTTATTGCATATGACGCGGCGCTTAAGAATTCTTGTAACTTACTCGAGGATCCGTTGAACTCGGGTATCATATCTCGTGCCTCTTTTAAGCGTAGATATCCGATAGCGCGTTCCGCTTGGTTCCGGATATCGTACGACGTTCGTCCGTACGTTACTTCGAACGGGAGGTTACTTGGCTCGCGTCTCGCGACAAATTCGCGGCGTTCAGGATTCGCCGTTTCTAGTTGATTTACGCGGTCTTGTAAGTTGCGGATTCCATTTAATATCTCGTCGAGAATGGCATCTCTATCGTCCGGTTGTAATCCGGGAATTCGGTTACGATTATTCGCCGGTGTTCTCCTCTGAGATAACACTCTATTAAGGCGGTTGATTTCTGCGTCTACGTCTTCTGGAGTTATCGGCGCGTTGTCATTTACGTTATTCGCGTCGTGGTTGCTATTAGTTGCTTCCGCCATCTCGAGTACGTTCACGTTTCTCGAGGCAGAATAATACTCGTGCGGATTAAATACGCTGCTATCATACGAGGTTAATGAAAACTCTCGTCTGTGTGTTAGCCTACTGGTCGTACTGTCCGCGTCTTCGGATTGTGTGTGCGCGTGTGAGGGGTGGAGTCTATCTTCGTCGGGGCAGTTATTTTGTCCTATTACTCTCGCGTCTAAAATTACAACGGAATCGTCGAATTGTTCGCGTTCGATTACGCTGTTCGGGTGTAATTCCGGTTCCGATTCGCTTTCGCTTGAGTAGTACGCGTCTAAATTTCTACGCACGGTTTCGCGATTATCGCTTACGACTTCTTCGGTCGTTTGCACGGGGCTTAACGGTCTATTTCTACGCGCTCGTCGTGACGTCCCGCTATGGAGCCACGATTGGTTTAGTTCCGCAGGTGGATTTTCGTTTTCCGACATCTACGGTAATTGCGTTTTACATAATTTGCTTAATCGACTTACATTACGGTCGCTAGTCGCATGTTGCTGGTCGGTGCTCGTGCCGCTTTATCACTCGGTGAGCCCTCGTTGAGGTAGGTCGGTGCCGTCTCGGGTTACGCTGCTTGCTTGTCCCTCGTCGGCCGCTACCGTGTTGTCCGCTGCTTTTGAATCTGGCTGCCGTGTCTCCGTTGAGGATGTTGCACTGCCTCACTGATTCACTTGTTTTTCTTTTTCAGCTGTCGTTCCCGTCTTCCTGCCAATGGATCCCACCGCTGCCACCATTTGTTGTGCCCCCTTTTTGCGAGGGGTCACTTGGATTCTTTTGGTCCACGGAGGATACGGGGTCGATGGAATTAAATAGCACTTTTTGAATAAAGGATAACTTTTAATAGTCACTCTGCGTTACAACCGTTATTCGCGTTTGATGCCCGTTACTGGTCTGCTCCCTGACTCACATTGCCCTGTCGTCTCCTTTTGTCGCTTCCTTTTGTATCCTCGTCCTGTCCTTCGTTATCGCTGAGTTGCTCGGTCGTATGTGGGCCGATCGCGCAACTCCTCTCGTTCTGATTCGGCTTGCGTAATTCTATCGGACTTTCGCGGTCGCGTTCCTTATTGTTATTCTCGGTCTTTCTTCTTTATTATTACTTTCTTTTCTTTAAACAGTATTTCTTAATCTATTTCGTAATACTAATTGGGGCCGCAACACTGTGAAGATTGGTTTAAACGCTTCAGAAGTGGCGATTTCGACACTGAGGACAAGGAGCGCTCCGGAAGACCAAAAACAATTGCATACACAAGATCAACTTGCGGAGGCATTAAACATGACTCACCAAGGTATTTCCAAACATTTACATGCCATGGGAAAAATTCAAAAGAAAGGAAAATGGGTGCCGCATGAGTTGACTGAGAGACAGATGGAAAATCGAAGAGCCACTTCCGAAATTTTGCTTTTGCGGCATGAAAGAAAGAGTTTTCTTCATCAAATTGTTACTGGCGATGAGAAGTGGATATATTTAGAGAATCCCAAACGCAAAAAATCGTGGCTTTCACCTGGTGAAGAATCAACATCGACGGCACGGCCAAATCGTTTTGGAAAGAAGACAATGCTCTGCGTTTGGTGGGACCAGAAAGGAATCGTGTACTATGAGCTGCTGAAACCGGGCGAAACTGTCAATGGGCATCGCTACCGACAACAACTGATCAATTTAAACCATACATTGCTCGAAAAACGGCCAGAATGGGACACGAGACACGAACGAGTAATATTGCAGCACGACAACGCTCCGTGCCATCGCAGTTCCATCGTCCAGGACACCATCAAAACGCTGAAATGGGATCTGCTACCGCACCCGCCGTATTCGCCAGACCTGGCGCCTTCCGATTATCACTTGTTCCGGTCGATGGCGCATGGCTTGGCTGGGCTACACTTGACCAATTTCGAAGAAGTGCAAAATTGGTTGGATGAATGGTTTCGGTCCAAAGACGCGTCGTTTTATTGTCGCGGTATTCATGTATTGCCAGAGAGATGGCGAAAATGTATAGCTAGCGAGGGACGATACTTTGAATAAACCATTTTTTGACGTAGAACTACGTCTTTGTCGACAGTAAGGGGGGGTAAATTCAGGCACAGATGCAACGTTTTTTTGCAACGTTTTCTTGCAACGTTTTTCTTGCAACGTTTTTTCTCGAAAAATATTAAAGGAAAATATACTTTATTATATAGTTTTTGAAAGCTCTCAATGTAAGCTAAATGTTTTCGCAATTTAATAAATAAATAAATGAATGAATAAATGGATGAATGGATTTAATAAATAAATAAATAAATGAATTAATAAATGGGTGAATGGATGAATGGATGAATGGGTGAATGGATTTAATAAATAAATAAATAAATGAATGAATGAATGAATAAATGAATGGATGAATGAATGAATGAATGAATGGGTGAATGGATGAATGGATTTAATAAATAAATGAATGAATGGATGAATGGATGAATGGTTAAATGGATGAATGGATAAATGGATGAATGGATGAATGGATGAATGAATGAATGAATAAATGAATGGATGAATGGATGAATGGATGAATGGGTGAATGGATGAATGGATTTAATAAATAAATGAATGAATGGATGAATGGATGAATGGATGAATGGATGAATGGATAAATGGATGAATGGATAAATGGATTAATGGATGAATGGATGAATGAATGAATGAATAAATGAATGGATGAATGGATGAATGGATGAATGGGTGAATGGATGAATGGGTGAATGGATTTAATAAATAAATGAATGAATGGATGAATGGATGAATGGGTGAATGGATGAATGGATTTAATAAATAAATGAATGAATGGATTAATGGATGAATGGGTGAATGGATGAATGGGTGAATGGATGAATGGGTGAATGGATGAATTGATTTAATAAATAAATGAATGAATGAATCGATGAATGGATGAATGGGTGAATGGATGAATGGATTTAATAAATAAATGAATGAATGGATGAATGGATGAATGAATAAATGAATGGATGAATGAATGAATGGATGAATGGATGAATGGATGAATGGATGAATGGATGAATGGATGAATGGATAAATGGATGAATGGATAAATGGATTAATGGATGAATGGATGAATGAATGAATGAATAAATGAATGGATGAATGGATGAATGGATGAATGGGTGAATGGATGAATGGGTGAATGGATTTAATAAATAAATGAATGAATGGATGAATGGATGAATGGGTGAATGGATGAATGGATTTAATAAATAAATGAATGAATGGATTAATGGATGAATGGGTGAATGGATGAATGGGTGAATGGATGAATGGGTGAATGGATGAATTGATTTAATAAATAAATGAATGAATGAATCGATGAATGGATGAATGGGTGAATGGATGAATGGATTTAATAAATAAATGAATGAATGGATGAATGGATGAATGGATAAATGGATGAATGGATAAATGGATGAATGGATAAATGGATGAATGGATGAATGAATGAATGAATAAATGAATGGATGAATGGATGAATGGGTGAATGGATGAATGGATTTAATAAATAAATGAATGAATGGATGAATGGATGAATGGATGAATGGATAAATGGATGAATGGATGAATGGATAAATGGATTAATGGATGAATGGATGAATGGATGAATGGATGAATGAATGAATGAATAAATGAATGGATGAATGGATGAATGGATGAATGGGTGAATGGATGAATGGGTGAATGGATGAATGGATTTAATAAATAAATGAATGAATGGATGAATGGATGAATGGATTTAATAAATAAATAAATGTATAAATGAATGAATGAATAAATGAATGGATGAATGGATGAATGGGTGAATGGATAAATGGATTTAATAAATAAATAAATGAATGGATTAATAGATGAATGGGTGAATGGATGAATGGGTGAATAAATGAATTGATTTAATAAATAAATGAATGAATGAATCGATGAATGGATGAATGAATGAATGGGTGAATGGATTTAATAAATAAATAAATGAATAAATAAATGGATGAATGGATGAATGGATGAATGGGTAAATGGATGAATGGGTAAATGGATGAATGGGTAAATGGATGAATGGGTGAATGGATGAATGGATGAATGGATTTAATAAATAAATAAATGAATGAATGAATGGGTGAATCTAATATTGGAAAGCTTTGAATTAATTCTCGAAAAGTATTAAAGAAAAATATACTTTATTATATAGTTTTTGAAAGCTTTTGATGTAAGCTAAATGTTTTTGGGGTTAATTTTTCGATACCGATTTTTTAAACCTTCTTGAAAAGTATTAAAGAAAAATATACTTTATTATATAGTTTTTGAAAGCTCTCGATGTAAGTTAAATGTTTTTGCAATTTAATAAATAAATAAATGAATAAATGAATGGATGAATCTCGCACAATTAACGTTTCTTTCTTGCACGATGTCGGACACAGACTTGATGTTGAATGCCTCTTCCATATATGTTCTATTCTAATAGACGTAGTTCTACGTGTTGACTGCGGCACAGTTGTTACTGTGCTTGTTGCTTTTTTTTTTGAAATTTTTCATTTTTTATTGATTAAAAAAACCCGGAAACTTAGTTGCGCACCTAGTATATAGATATATAGACTAGCTTGATACCCGTGCTTCGCTACGGTAACACACATTTTACTCCTTTTCACCCCGTTAGGAGTCGAATTTCTAAAAATCCCTTCTTAGTGGGTGCTTACGTCATGGAAGGAATATACTCCCCGAATTTCATGTTTCTAGGTTTAAGGGTTTGGGCTGGGCGTTGATGAGTCAGTCGGAACATTCGATTATATATATATATAGATAGATAGGTAGATAGAAGATAGATAGATGATTACGGCAAAATTATGTTTTTAAGCACTTGTATGGGTAACCTTTGTAAGCATAAACCAAGTCGACATATCATCGGTCCTAAGAGATATTGAGGAATCCGTGAAAACACGTTTTACCCCTTTTCACCCCGTTAGGGGTCGAATTTCTAAATTCCCATTGAGTGATATATATATAATATATATATATATATATATATATATATATATATATATATATAAAACAAAGTCGGGTTAGTTACACCATTTATAACTCAAGAACGGCTGGACAGATTTTGTATTAAGACCATATGAAATAGGGGTAGAATTTTCCGGCTTAGCATATAGAGTGTATAGTTTTTCGTTACCGGGGCGATTTTTCGTTACCGGGGCGAACGGGAAATTTTTTGCGGTCGCTCGGTCCGACGACCGGGGGGGGGGGGGGCAAGCTAGGCCGCGAGCCAAATCCTAAATGAACTATTGAACTTAATAAATTTTTTGTATTCATTTTATTACGTTAATTAAAATCATAAATTAAGTTTAGCTAAAAGGTATCACTACATTCATTGACTGTTAGGCGGTACGAAGTTCGCCGGAGAAAGGGAGGGAGGACTCGAATCGAAATGTAAACAAAAAAATAGAGATGTATGAGATGTATAGAGAGATGTATATAAACACAGAATGTATGAGAAATTCTCGGAACATTCCATTGCCGCTGCCTGTCAGTATATAAGCTGTAAATCGCGAAAGGTTACCGGTCGATTTGTTTGTTTTGTGCGAGTGTTATTAATACTTATTGTGCGAGTTATTATTAAAAATGCCGCGACCCAGAAAGTCTAATCTTTCCCAACAAAGCCGTAATGCAATTAGGCTTCGTAACATTGCGAATCAATCCACTGAAGAAGAACGAGAAATCGCACGAGAAGAGCGCCGCGTTAGTATGGCTCGACTTCGTGCTTCTAAAGGAGCACGTGCTTCACAAGAGCAAAGAGAGGCAGCCCGTGAAACGGCTCGGTTGGCAATGAGAAATCGTCGAGCTTATCGCACAGATCAACAACGAGATAATCTTCGACGTGCAAGAAGAAATGCTTCAAGTGTTGATTTGAATCGAGCAGCGTTTCTATACGATTGCACAATTGATTACAGTTCGCATCCTTTCGTTCGCATTGGTTCAATGGACGTTGTTTGTGGGCATTGTGGCGCATTGAAGTTTGCTGGAGAAACGCCTGGATTGTGTTGCCTTAATGGCAAAGTGAAATTGCCATTATTGACTCCGCCACCTGAGCCATTGCATTCATTGCTTCGTGGCGAAACACCAGAATCACGACATTTTTTAGCGAATACTCAAAAATACAATGGCTGTTTTCAAATGACTTTATTTGGGGCAGACATTATCGTAGAACATGGATTTAATCCGACATTCAAGGTAATTTATGTTGAAGAGAGTAAATGTTCATTTTTTTTAAAAGATAAGATTTAAGACAAAAAAATTTGCTCAAATGTTGTTTGTTAGGTCTCTGTATTTGTCTCTAAAATAAATAAGGCATGCTAACATTTAAAAAAAATTTTTGATTATAAATCAGTAATACTAACTTCGCTTTCGACTTTATAGATTCAAGGCCAGATTCACCATCGAATTGGATCACTGCAACCTGTTGAAGATGCACAGCATAAATTCTTACAAATATACTTCATGGGCAATATGGAGGAACAACTTGATCGGCGTCAAGAGATCAATACAGAAATGAAAAGAGTAATTCTTCATGATCTGCAGCAACTACTTCATGAACATCATGCATTGGTCAGGCTGTTCAAGACTGCGTTGGAGCGCATGCCAAATGATGACTACAAAGTCGTGATCAGAGCGGATAAACGACCAGCTGGAACACACGAACGCAGATTTAATGCTCCAACAATAGATGAAGTTGCAATCCTGATTGTTGGTGAAAACTTGGAAACACGCGATATTGTGCTTACACGTCGCGATACTGGGCAACTGCAACAAATATATGAAACACACCGTTCATATGACACGTTGCAATACCCGCTGATGTTTTGGCAAGGAGACGATGGATATCACTTCAATATCAAGATGATAAATCCATTGAATGGTGAGTATTAATATCATAGTTTTTATTTCAACATGACATAAATTTTGCTCGGTTTAGTTTTGGTTTTCAAAAAAAAAGAACCACTACTAATTTCTCAGGAAGTCGTAAGAGTCGACTAAGGGATTAGGGGCTGTTTGTTTGGAGAATATTGGGCAAAGGGCTGGCAACCAATCTTAAATCATTTATCTTAACCCTTTTTAAATATGCTAAAAATGACCTTCGGGGATTTAGTGATCACACGGTTCTGTTCACCCTTTCATGGAATATGGACGTAAGTTTTACTTCTAAGATACTAATTTTACTGTTTTTATTTTAGGTGAGGAAACTACCAAGAAGGTTAGCTCGATGAATTATTACGCATATCGTTTGATGATTCGTCAAAATGCTGACAACTATTTGCTGCGATTTCGTCGATTGCTTCAGCAATATTGCGTCGACATGTACGTCAAAATCGAAACGGAGCGCCTAAATTTTATTCGGTTTAATCAAGCCAAACTGCGTTCGGAGGAGTATATCCATTTACGCGATGCAATTAGCACCGAAGGAGATGCAGCTAATGTTGGTCGTTTGACTATTCTACCGGCGACGTACACAGGTAGCCCGCGTCATATGCATGAATATGCGCAAGATGCAATGACATATGTTCGTCATTACGGTCGGCCAGATCTATTCATTACCTTTACGTGTAATCCGAAATGGATAGAAATTGTTCAAATGCTGCTTCCCGGACAAACATCAAATGATCGGCACGACATCACCGCACGTGTCTTCAAGCAAAAAATCAGGTCGCTGATGAACTACATTGTTAAGCAACGCGTCTTTGGGGATACTCGATGCTGGATGTATTCAATCGAATGGCAAAAACGAGGCTTGCCGCATGCACATATTCTTATTTGGTTAGTCGAAAGAATTCGACCAGATCAAATAGATGATATCATATGTGCCGAGATTCCTGATCCTGAAACCGATCTAGACTTATATGATGTTGTAATTACGAATATGATTCATGGACCGTGTAGCGCCATCAACCCCCAATCACCGTGCATGGTCGACGGCAAGTGTTCCAAACGTTATCCACGACAGTCGACGACGGAGACCATCACTGGCAACGATGGTTATCCACTGTATCGGCGTCGATCACCCGATGATAACGGTCGAACTATCACAACGAAAGTGAAAGGAAACGATTTCGTGGTCGACAACAGTTGGATTGTTCCATATTCGCCACTTCTTTCCAAAACATTCAAGACACATTGCAACGTTGAGTATTGCAATTCGGTGAAGTCGATCAAATACATCTGCAAATATGTCACGAAAGGCAGCGATATGGCGGTTTTTGGCATCCAAACCTCCAATACCAACGATGAAATTATGCGTTATCAAGTTGGTCGATATGTGAACTGCAATGAGGCGATTTGGCGTATATTCTCATTCCCTATTCACGAACGTCATTCCACTGTTGTACATTTGGCGGTGCATCTGGAGAATGGTCAACGAGTATATTTCACCGCGTCGAATGTTGCTCAACGTGCTGAAACACCTCCAGCGACAACATTGACCAGTTTCTTTGCGATTTGTCAAAGCGATCCGTTTGCACGAACGTTGCTTTACTCGGAGATGCCACGTTATTACACTTGGAACGCTTCATCGAAAAAATTTCAACGTCGGAAGCAAGGCGATGCGGTTCCTGGTCATCCGGATGTGCGTTTTACTGATGCTCTTGGTCGTATTTACACAGTTCATCCGAAGAATGATGAATGCTTCTATTTGCGGTTGTTGCTGGTGAATGTTCGTGGACCAACATCATTTGAATCACTACGAACTGTTAATGGTATAGTGTGCCCAACATTTCGTGCTGCATGTCAAAAGCTCAATTTGCTTGAAAACGATACTCATTGGGACACGGCAATCGCTGAAGCAATTATTTCTGCATCTCCAAGTCAGATACGTACATTATTTGCTATCATCATTTCGACATGCTTCCCATCGAATCCACGTGACTTGTGGAACAAATACAAGGATAACATGTCAGAAGACATTTTACATTGAATTCGTGTCAGTTCAAGAAATCCAGATCTTGAGGCGAATGAGGAGATGCATAACCAGGCTTTGCTCTTGATCGAAGACATGTGTTACCTCATGTGCGGCAGTTTGTTAGTCAGGTTAGGAATGCCAGCGCCAGATCGTGGAATGAATGACGCATTTAATCGAGAATTGGAGCGTAAACGTGAATATGATCGACATGAATTAGACCAATCAGTTCGAACGAATGTACCCCTATTGAACCCCCAACAGAAGGAAGTCTATGATACATTAATGAAGGCAATTGATGATGAAAATAGTGGCTTATTTTTCCTGGATGCCCCCGGTGGAACTGGGAAGACATTTCTCATGTCATTGATTTTGGCCACTGTTCGTGCGAGATCCGACATTGCGGTAGCAGTTGCTTCTTCTGGAATAGCGGCCACATTGTTAGAAGGATGCCGTACGGCTCATTCAGCGTTAAAATTGCCGTTAAACCTTCAAACTATTGAACAACCGACATGTAACATTGCGAAACACTCCGCAATGGCCAAAGTTTTAGTAGCGTCTAAAATCATCATCTGGGACGAATGCACAATGGCGCATAAATACGCATTAGAAGCACTTGACCGAACATTGAAAGATCTGCGTAATGACTACAGTTGTTTTGGAGGCGCAATGATTTTACTGTCTGGCGATTTCCGCCAAACACTGCCAGTCATTCCAAGATCGACTGCTGCCGATGAAATAAACGCTTGCCTCAAAGCATCAAATCTGTGGTGCTATGTGAAGAAACTTCAGCTGGCAGCAAATATGAGAGTTACATTGCTGAACGATCCATCTGCTCAAGATTTCTCCAAACAATTGCTGACTATTGGTAATGGCCGTGTTCCTGTCGACGAATCGAGCGGATTGATTTCATTTCCTCCGAATTTTTGCAATTTTGTCTCATCGAAAGACGAGCTCATCAACAAAGTATTCCCGAACATCATTGCTAACCACAAAAATAACGAATGGTTGAGTGAGCGAGCAATTTTAGCGGCTAAGAATAAAGATGTGGATGACTTAAACTTTGTAATTCAGAATCAAATCGTTGGTACTCTGCATTCATTCAAATCTATTGATTGTGTAACAAACGAAGACGAAGCCACCAACTATCCAACTGAATTTTTAAACTCCTTGGATGTGCCTGGCTTACCACCGCACAATTTACAACTAAAGGTTGGCTCGGTAGTCATCATGCTTCGAAATCTAAACCAACCAAAACTATGCAATGGAACGCGTTTGGTGATAAGAAAACTGATGATCAATGTGATTCACGCGACGATACTCAAAGGAAAATTCAAAGGTGAGGAAGTTCTCATTCCGAGGATTCCGATGATCCCAACCGATATGCCCTTTGAGTTTAAACGAATTCAATTTCCGATTCGTCTTGCATTCACCATGACGATTAACAAATCACAAGGCCAATCCTTGAGTGTTTGTGGTCTGAATTTAGAAAATGCATGTTTTTCTCATGGTCAATTGTACGTGGCATGTTCACGTGTCGGCAAACCATCCGCTTTATTTGTTCTTGCGCCTGATAACAAAACGAAAAATATCGTATATCACAAGGTGCTTCACTGAAGAGAATCAACCCAAGTGTAACCCATGCAGCAAAATACATAGCTTCATCAAAGCAAATGTCTTGCCGACACGCCATTGAAATACTTGATTTTTGTACTTTTATTGAATTTTTTTTTCTTTATATATATTATCCTAATGAACTATTGAACTTAATAAATTTTTTGTATTCATTTTCTTACGTTAATTAAAATCATAAATTAAGTTTAGTTAAAAGGTATCACTACATTTATTGACTGTTAGGCGGTACGAAGTTCGCCGGGTCAGCTAGTATATATATAGATTGAACTACTGATGTTTGAAGTTTCTGAATGTTCTTGATAGGTGATGTCAGACTTTTGAACGGTACCGTATAGACACATTTTAATATTTAAAATGTTGAATGTATTCAGCATTTATTATACATGCAATTACAAGTGCAAATAGTATTGTTTGTAATTGCAGTAATATTAAAGTTAATAAATTAAGGACTCCTGCTGCAAACATATTTCTTTGCCGGGTTACGGAAAATGAGAGAACGTTATACGGTTTACGAAGAAATTGTGTACCTTGTTCGAATTTTTTTGGGATAATTTTTTGATGTTTTCTTCATTATTAGATTTATTCCTTTGCATTAGAAGTTTCCTGTCTTCTTTACTTGGCATTGCAATGTCGAATTTTTCGATATTGGACATCGTGTCATACATTAAGGTCCAACCTGAAAATAACCATATAATATATAATTTGATTTATTTTCCTCGGGTATTAATTTTCTGTTCGCTCATGTCTCGCAAAGCAAAAGATAATTAAAGGAGAAGGAGAAGTTTTAGGCAAATAGAAAAAATCCAATTCCTTAAAAAGAAAAGTTTTTCTTCAAAAAAATGTTTGAAAAATATGGGAAACATTTCTTTAAAATATTTTAGTCTGTAAGAAACCTTGTTGATTTTCTTCTGAATTTCAAAGGTATGTGGATTATTTATAAGTTATAAAAATTACTTTCTTTTAAATTAAATTGAGTATACAAAAATTATGGAATGCCCACTCTAAAAAAAAATATATTTGATTTTTATAATTCGATGTATTAAAATATACAGATTTTTTTTCAAAATTTTGCAGGTGGGACTTTGATGTTATACAAAATAATTAACAACTTGATTGTAAAATGTCATCTGATTTGGCATGAAATGGCCCCCCCATAATATTATACAGAATATATTTTTAAGGGAGATGAATATAAGAGAAACTCTTATTAATATATATAAATATTACATACCACCATAACTATGTACTTTCACTGCATGCTTAGTCCAGTCATCATCCTTGAGATTTTTAATAATTTTTTTCATCGCACTTGCACTCTTTACATCGCAATTTGGCCATAAGATTTGTGTTGTAATTTCGTCCCTTATAACTTTATCTAAATTGTCATTATTTTCGATGAGATCCTTATCGACAAACCAAATTCGGTATCCAACCGCGAGTTTATTATGTTCATTCACAAACTCGACGAGAACACAATTGACATTAGAGATGAAAAAAACAGGTTTTTTATCCTTCGGAGTAAAAAACCAGTTTTTTACGGTAAAAAACGGTTTTTTTACAAAAAATTCTGAAAAAAGATATAGAATTATTTTTCTTAAGGGGATCCTGCAGTGACAGGCGAACTTCCTCGATGTCGATAATGTCAACCTTTCTAATTTTGCTTTCCCTATATCTGTCTTCGTCTAACGAAATGACATCTGTCTTTGTTCGATTGCTCACCATCTGACGCAAGATCCGGCAACTACTGTTGCTGCTCTTCTTGTCATCCTGCATCCGTATTTGCATTACTAAAATAATTTTTAGATGGATCTTTTTTTGTACGCATTGAATCTTACTTCTACTTACACGATATTATTCCTACATGTTTTCCCAAGGGTGGATGATAAACATTATGTATGTATAAACTGCAGAATTTTTGTTTTAAGCAAATATTGTCGTCAGGTGACAGCTGTGTATGTGCCCAAATAAGTAATATTTTTAATTTTTTGGTGTTTTTAATATAAAATTGCGTTTGGCACCTTAGATTTTTGTGCGGACTTTAATTCTGTAAAAGATTTTTGCAATTCTATAAAGCTAATTAAAAGATCCATCTAAAAACGATAATGTCGGTAAATCATACGGCTGCAGGATCCCCTTAATATTCAATATCTACGTTATTTCGGTTTTCGGTATTATTTAATATCTTTTGTCTTTATAACTTTAAATATCGAGGCGAAAACGTTGTTGCGGTGCTTAATATAGCGAATTCGGGCGCTTGCACTACTGCACTAGTGCACAGTGCACACTAAGTACGCACTAAGGCTTGTTCTTACTGTTCTTAAGTCAATTCTTATATTTACAGACTATCTTAAATACTTGAGTAAGTAATATTTTGCCTCAACTTGTTCTCTTTCTGTTTTATAATAGTCTGTAATGTATTAGGAAGGAATATTCATTCCAAGATTCAATTTGGCAGTTGGCTTAAAGAATACATCGGTCCTATCATTTTTTTAGGTTAAGGGTACTTAACCTCTTATTGATTTACTTTTCAAAGATCTAGATGAGGATGAGGCCTATTGATCAGGATCTACAGTCTCATTTCAAAATTGTCAAAGGGCGTCCAGAGGACAAGAAACGTATTATCTCTTGTGAGTGCCGTTATTGCAAGAATACCTGGACTTTTTACAATGCGACCAAAATGAGATTACACTTGATGTAAAGCTGTAAAAGTATTCCCAATCAAGAAAAATGATATCAAGAAAAAGATATCTGCTTAGGAGGAGTCAATAAATGAAGTAATTTTGGAGGAAATTAATGTAGATGAACCTTCTGTCTCTGAGCCTCATTTGTCTGTCCCTCAAGTGTCTGCGCCCCACGTGTCTGCATTACAGACACCTCAAAAAAGAAAAAGAATATGGGGCTCTTTAGAAATGTTTACTGACAAGATGACCTCAAGTGATCAGGAAAAGATAGATGAGCTGCTTGTAAGAGCTATCATTTCTAGTGGAGTTTCTTTTTCTATAGTGGAAAACAAACATTGGCTTATGTTTTTCAAAGCACTGAGGCCAGCCTATCAGCCTCCATCGCGATATTCAGTCTCAAACCCATTACTTAATGCAGAATACCATCGTGTTATATCTAAACGTGATTATGAAATTGAGAGCTCAAAATCCCTTTCCCTAAGCACCGATGGCTGGACTAATATAAGAGGAGAAGGAATAGTAAACTTTGTCATTCATACTCCTAAGCCTGTTTTTTACAAAGCGATTCAGCCCAAGGAAAAAAGAGAAACCGCAGAGTTTATATGTGGAGAAATCAAGAAAATATTAATTGAAGTTGGTCCCAAAAAGTTTATGGCACTTGTCACAGACAATGCTGCCAATATGAAGGCTGCGTGGAAACTGGTGCGTGAAGTCTATCCTCACATCAACTGCTTTGGCTGTGCTGCTCATGGCCTGAATCTTCTTATTTGTGATATTACAAGATTGGATTTTTTAAAAGGTCTTATCAAAACACTGAAGAAAGTTATTAAATATGTGAGGTATTCGCATGTTAATTTAGCAGTATTTACTCAAAAGCAAAAGAAACTCTGGGATAGAACCTGTAACCTTAAAGATTCCCTGCAAGACTAGATGGTCTGGTGCTTACATTATGTGTGAAAGTATACTGAAAAATAAGAGGGCATTTCAGTCTACTATCATTGATGAAGCTGTGAGACCAAACAGAAAGATAAGAGAAGCTGTTTTGGATGAGAATACTTGGCCACAGATTGAAGCTCTACGTAACCTGCTGAAACCTATAGCAATATCAATTTATATTTTAGAGTCTGACTTTGCTACTTTAGCAGAAGTCCCACAGTTATTAGGATTCATTAGAAAGAGAACAAATGATGTTCTTGATGAGTGGCCGCTCATACATTATGCAAATGTAGAATATATTAAGGCAGCCATAATCAACCGTATTAAGTTTATCTGTCAACCTATTCACATGGCTGCAAACTTGCTTCATCCAGAATACAAAGATTCAGTTCTTGGTAAGAGCCAAGAAACTAAAGCTGTAGAGTTTATTGCAAAACAGTGTAAATACTTACAACTTGAAACTGGCCAGGTGCTTTCAAATTTAGCAGAGTTCCGTTCTAAACAGAAGCATTGGCTCGAAAAATTTGATCAGCATGGCAAGCAAGTGGATATATGGGTAGCCGCACAACTAAGAGCCTGCAATCTGGTGGGAAGGACTATGCAGCACCGAAAGCTTAACACCAATAGCAGTTAGTTCACATAAAATTCCCCCAACGTCATCTTCGTGTGAGCGAGTCTGGTCAGCCTATGAAAATACTCACACTAACAAGAGAAACCGCTTGCTGAACGAGAGGGTGGAGAAACTTGTAGCTGTTAAATGGAACTTAAATATGTTAAATGCGGAAGAGAGACCTGCCAAGGGCAGTAAGCAATTGAATCTTAAGGATTTTTTTATTGAAAATGAGATGCTCCCGCCAGTTCCACCTTTAGCTGATTTCTGTAACAGTGAAGCTGAGTTGCCTGTTGAATTCTCTGATGAGTCTGAGTGTAACTCAGATTGCGTTTCAGAGGATGATCTGTAGTGCAGGAGCTGAAACGGCAATACGCTGCTTTTTCTGTCTCATAATCAGATTGTGCAATAATTTTATATAGGATTTGTAACATTTTCAAGTTTTCTTTTTTATGTTTTATATTAACTTTGCTTTTCATGTAAAAGGAACAAAATGGTTTTCTTTAATTTTCATTGAAACTGTTATTAAATTAACAGTATTTTAAATTTTATTTATGCAGAGCCTATAATTTTAAGTTTGACTAGATTTTTATTCTTACATTATAGTTAAATATGTCATTTAAACATTTGAATAAGTATATTGTCACTAAAGTACAGTCACTAAAGTACGGTATTTCGGATCTCCAGCCAGAGGCTGTGTTACAAGTTAAAACTAAAATGTGATAGTTTCCAAAGATATATAAATACTCATTGTCAGTTTAAAATAAATTAATAAATGAAAGGATTTTTAATTTTTATGTCTTATTGTATTTTTTATATTAATTCACGAATTCTTACTATTCTTAGTAATTGAATAAATACAAAAGAGGTGTGTTTATTCAAACAACATAAGCTTTGAATTTCCTGCTCCCTATCGAAGTACCGACAATGATCTAAGTATATCCATACATAGCCACTGTCTGAAGTATTATATATGAAATAGAAAAAACTGAGGAATATAATAGAATTCAAAAAATTCCTAATAATAAAGGGATTACCGATTTCTGTCTAAAAAAATCTACGTAATTGCTCTAATTTCCGCAAATTTTGAGATATTGAGCTAATTTTTTTTTATAGATAGAGTATCATTAAAGGTAGGTTGGTATTGAATTTGGCGAGAATCGGTGGAAGGGTTGCCGATTTTTGCCTAAAAATCATTATAATTTTTGTTAAAAAGAATTAAAGCTACTACCACTTAGGTTAATAGGAAGACCCTTGAATAACACAACGATATGTACCACTTGGGTTTTATTTTTTTAAAGTAGTTGTGCACAACAATTATTTTTCAAAGCAATATGTATATATATATATATATATATATATATTCTCTTTGTAATTGGCGCCATTTTAAGATTTCACATATTTTTTTGAAATACATATCACTTGGGTTGAGTTAGGTAACGCAAATTTGTGACAATTTTATGCAGAAGAAATAAAGCTACTAGATACCACTTAGGTTTTTGAATTTTTGGATTTACAAAATACATTGCGTGTACCTATTTGGCGCCTATTTTTTTACCTTTTTGGATAAAGTTAATTTTGTACTGATATCACGTATTTTGTAGTGTTAAGCAGGGATCGAAAAAAAATTTCGATTTTTTATTTTGTAATTATTTACGAAATAAGTAATAAATTAAATTTTTATTGAATTAGTAAATTAGTAATTAGAAAATTACTAATTACGTAAAAATTAATAATATTTAGCGAATTACTTAAAAAATTGGTAATTTGTCAGTAAAAAAATTTTTATGTGAAAATTAATTTAGGGAAAATAATTTAATTTTTTTGCAAATTAGTAATTAGTAGAAACCAATTCTTTATTATTAACCCTCAAAGTACTCCGTCGGGTCGTTTTCGTCCACCCGAAAAATACGATCCTGAATATCTTTTGAATCCGGAACAGTGGCGACATCTATTGTGTACGTAAAAAAACTTTAGGGTAGGAGGGTCCTTCACGCGCAAGGACATCTTGGTCTGTCAATTTGTCTCCGGATGCCAGCGAGAACAAATCTCAAAAGGTCGAAAAGGACCCGACGGAGTCTTTTACGTAAGTAAAAATGCACTTTTTTCCAAACTTTTTTTTTCTTGAAAATCACCTAATTTTCATAGTTTTGACGCATTTTCAAGCATTTTGGTGTATATGTTCTAGGCATAACCTATTGCCCCTCCACAAGCGACAGGAAAACAAACCAATGTTGTGGTTTGTGCGGTAAATTTGTCTGCGACGATCACCGCGTTAATTGTTGCACACCGATTGCTTATAATAAAAATTGATAAAAACATGCTGTTGTTCTCTTACAGCCCTTATTTTCCTTGAAATAACGTGAAAACGCCACTTGAAAATTGCCAACTTTCAATCAGTGAAATAGGATATCTGGTTTGATCCTACGCTATTGTGACCGTTACCATCGGAAAGAGCAACTCTTTTCCTGTAAGAAACTGTATTTGAAAATTTTTTTAACTCATTTTTTATATTTATTATGAATTTTTAAAAAAATCACTTTTTTTTCAATTTCTTTATGCTAATAACTAAAAAAAAAACTATTAAAGAAAAAAAATTTTTAGAAACAACATCACAGCTTAAAAGAGGAAAGTTCAAAGAATATCCATGAATTTTGCGGAATTTTTTGAATGATATTTAATATTATTTATAAGTCGAAAGGCAAAAAGGACCCGACGGAGTACTTTTAAGGTGCCAAAAAGCACGGAGTCGTTTGAGGGTTAAAATAATTAATAATTTGTCAAAAATAAATTACTAGGTACTTACTTGAAAATTAATAATTAGTGGAAAATAATTATTAATTTTTTTAATAATGAATAATTAGTTTTATATATTAGACATATATAAATACACATTGTAAAGAAATAAATGTGTATATATATATGTATAACATTAACATAATTATTTTTTTAAACTACCATTTTTTTTAAATGTAATAATTTAATTATTTATATTAAACCAATTAATAACTTTAAAAATCGGAAGGAGTGGGGGATTCTGCGGAGGGAGAACAGGCGGATAAGGGATAGCGAGTGAAAAAGGTTGAAAGGAAAAACCGGAGATGTGAGGAAGCTGCTGGAGGAAAGGAGTAAAGAGGGGAGTGTGAAAGGAAGACGGGAGGCTGGAGGCGAGGTGGATGGTGGCCTAGAAGAGGCGGAAAAAGTTGGTGAAAAGGCACGTAGAAAGTAAGGTTAGGAACGAGTGCGGGTTTGAAGGAGCGGAGACGGCAGCCCAGGTTACATGATGAGGGAGCTGAGATGGCAGCATGGAGCATCAATCGAGCGATCGATCGAGAGGTCGAGAGATGGAGGAGCATCGATGATGGCGTGGCAGGGAGGAACGGAACAGCGAGTTGGCTCGAGGGATCGAGGAAAGATCGAAAGAGAGGGCAGACAGTCGAATTGGCGGCACGAAGCGGTTGCGTGAGTGCGTGAGTACGGCAAGGCACGCGTGTTGAGCTGGAGGTACGAACGCGGAAAGGAGAGTAAGGCACGGAGAAACGAAAAGAAGGAAAGGAATTAGCGAAGAAAAGAGGAGAGAATTAAGTAAGTAAGGGTGGAAAAGGGAATGAAGCAAGAGTCGCACATAGACAGGCACACGTAAGGGGGTCAGAAGGAAGTAGAGAGAGAGAGAGAGAGAGAGAGAGAGAGAGAGAGAGAGAGAGAGAGAGAGAGAGAGAGAGAGAGAGAGAGAGAGAGAGAGAGAGAGAGAGAGAGAGAGAGAGAGAGAGAGAGAGAGAGAGAGAGAGAGAGAGAGAGAGAGAGAGAGAGAGGAGAGAGAGAGAGAGAGAGAGAGAGAGAGAGAGAGAGAGAGAGAGAGAGAGAGAGAGAGAGAGAGAGAGAGAGAGAGAGAGAGAGAGAGAGAGAGAGAGAGAGAGAGAGAGAGAGAGAGAGAGAGAGAGAGAGAGAGAGAGAGAGAGAGAGAGAGAGAGAGAGAGAGAGAGAGAGAGAGAGAGAGAGAGAGAGAGAGAGAGAGAGAGAGAGAGAGAGAGAGAGAGATAGATAGATAGATGATTTATTATGCCCAAGCAAGGCTAAAGGGCAAATGTAATAAAGCATATACATAATTGCAGCATTAAAGCAGTTAACAGTCTAGTAGTTACAGGAAGAAATACAATGCTCTCAATCAAGTGGCTATTTCAGGAAGCCATGCAGTTAACAATCACCAGCAAACATGGCAGTCGCAATATTAGCATGACAATCCGTAGAATTAACATCATACACGAAGCCATCAATACGGCATAAAGCTACAAAAATCTAGAACAGTAATAATGATAAGCTTAAACTAATGCATGCGCTATAAAGCAACAAAATTTTTTAGAACATAGTACAGCACAAAATTAGCATAACAATCCGTAGAATTAACTTATAGCCCTTGTCGAGTCGTTTTCAAAACACTATAACGAAGCTCTCTTTCATTAAGGACTTCCTGAGATATTTTAAATTTTGTTATGCTACTATTAATATAAAATATGAAATATCTCGTAAAATATTCATTTTTCGATGACTTCACCTTAATATTTTTTTACATAGAATAATGAAAAGAATCGAATAATAATATTAATTTTTACATTTTGCAATATTGCAAAATTAAATATTTCTACAAAATACAATCAAATAATTTTTTTACAAAAATCAATTTCTTTTCTTATTCTGCGTATAAAAATATAAAATCATCGAAAAGTGAATACTTTACGAGATATTTTATATTTTATATTAAAAATATCATAACAAAATTTAAAATATCTCAGGAAATTCTTAATAAAAGAGAGCTTCATTATAGTGTTTTGAAAACGTCTTGATAAGGGCAAGAATATGCAATAAAAAATGGGATATTCTATTTAAGAAAACATGGATCACATTGACCTGGCCTTGAAAAAATCGCTCAAAGTCAATTCCATATTTTTATCATCTGTCCCCTTTAATATCCTACAACTTTTATCTAAAACATTTTTCCATATCTAAAGCTGTTCCTGAGGTCCAGGGGGCTGGGTCAGACTTTAGAGATACCCTGTATAATAACTATAACTATAGTTATATTTCAAATATATAATTATGTCTATATTATGTTTTTTTTCTATTTAGAAAGTGCTCTACTGTGTAAAGCAGCGGAAAATTGAAAAGAAGTTGAGCAAGCCATTAAAATTTGGCTGAGACGTGCAAAAGAAAGGGCAGGAAAAGAAACAAAATAAAAAAAAAACATATTCTTTATTGTGAACATTTGCATTTGCATATGCAATTTGTGAATTTATTTCATTTTTGCTCATTTTGAATTATTTTTGTTTTTAAACAATGCAAAAGTGTGAATTTGGAGTAAAATTTCTAGAAAATCTGAGAATTTTTTTACAAAAATTGAGTAAACATCCTTATTGAAATTTTAACATTATTTTTATAACTATTTTGTACAAATTGCTGTTTTCTTTAATTAATTTGCAATACGCGTGTGCAATACGTTTAACAATACGTGTATGTGTGTGTGGATACATACATATATACATACTAGTACATGTATATATTTTATATAATTTTTGAAATAAATATATTATTTTAAAATATTTATACATTTAATTGTTTTTACCCTTTTAATGTAAATTACAATTCTGGATGTTTCCTTTTATCATGTCCATAGGACGTCCATCGGATATCCTGTGGACATGTTTTAGGGATATAAGTATGTCCACCAATTTTATAAACAGATATACTATGGACGTCCATAAAATGTCCAATGGACGTTAAACGGATGGCCTATGGACATCCTCAATATCCTTAAAGGACGTCTTATAGATGTCCATCGGATATCCGTGTGCTGTCTGGGTAGTTGATGATTTTATAGTCATTTTGATAAATATTGTTTATTTAATATTTTCTGACAGGCTTGAAAGTTTTACAGTTACGAACAGATATTATTTTGGCTCGGACGCCGTAGACCCACGTTTACAGATGGAGGGTTAATTGTCAAAAACATGTTTGTAACACATTCTAAAGAAGTCGGTGTGTCGAGCCATCGTCCGGTTCGGAAGCAATAGCTTTTTCACGCGATTTCCGAACAACAAGCTTCCTCTATGAGGAAGCCAAAACAAATAAATACTAATAATTATACATCGAATAAAATAAAAGCTTCCTCATAGAAGAGCTTTGTGAGCGAAGGTTTCTACTTGCATACTTAAAAACTATAAGGAAGCAATGTGCAAGTTTCTACTTGCACACTTAAAAACTATGAGGATGCAATGTGCAAGTTTCTACTTGCACACTTAAAAACTGTGAGGAAGCAATGTGCAAGTTTCTACTTGCACACTTAAAAACTATGAGGAAGCAATGTGCAAGTTTCTACTTGCACAATTAAAAACTATGAGGAAGCAATGTGCAAGTTTCTACTTGCACACTTAAAAGCTATGAGGAAGCAATGTGCAAGTTTCCACTTGCACACTTAAAAGCTATGAGGAAGCAATGTGCAAGTTTCTACTTGCACAATTAAATTAAATGCATATATTATATAAACCAAAGCGTTAATATATAAATATATATTTTTAAAACCTCATCATTACCGATTTTTGGGAAACCGGTTCCAAAATTTTTCTAATCAATCTTCGTCAAATTCAAAACAACCTTCCTTTAATGATATCTTGTATATACAGTCAGTTAAGTAAGAGCGTGTACAGCATAACTGGCAGTTGGTTTTAAAATATCGCCCTAATTTTTGCGTGAGTTGATAGATGGAACTTTTGTCCTGGATGCTTTGTCACGAAAGATTCAGTTGGCGTTGAATTCTTGCCTGAGAAAATAATTTCGTTATTTATTTGAGAATATGGAATAATCGTTTCTCTGTGACCCGTTTTTTTAAGTAAGAGCGTGTAGAGCATAACTGGCAGTTGGTTTTGAAATATCGCACTAATTTTTGCGTGAGTCGATAGATGGAACCTTTGTCCTGGATGCTTTGTCACGAAAGATTCAGTTGGCGTTGAATTCTTGCCTGAGAAATACGTAAACCGCCATGAGTGCCGCATTTAGTCGAAAGCATGCCTTGAAGATGCCAGGCAATTATCGACGCCGGTGGTGACTGGACACATTATTATTGATGGAAAAGCATCTTTCTTCTGATGGAGTACAACAAACCCATGTATTTAAAAATTATTTAAAATAAATTTTTCTACACATTAACCTGTACACGCTCTTACTTAACAGACTGTAAGATTACATGTATAACTTGTACACTTTTTAAGCAAAAATTAGTAACCCCTTCACCGATCATTGCCAAATTCCACACCAACCTACCTTTAATGATACTCTATCCATAAAAAAAAATTAAGCTCGATATCTCAAAATTTACGAAAATTAGAACAACCACGGACATTTCTAAAAATAGCCAAAAATCGGTAATCCCTTCACCGATCCTTGCTAAATTCAACACCAACTTACCTTTAATGATACTCTATATAAAATTACATGTACATCTTATACACTTTTTAAGCAGAAATCGGTAATCTCTTTACCGATCCTTGCCAAATTAAATAACAATCTTCCTTTAATGATACTCTATCCATAAAAAAAAATAAGCTTAATATCTCAAAATTTACGGAAATTAGAGCAACCACGGACATTTCTAAAAAAATAGCCAGAAATCGGTAATCCCTCCACCGATCCTTGCTAAATTCAACACCAACCTACCTTTAATGATACTCTATCTATAAAAAAAAAATTAAGCTTGATATCTCAAAATTTGCGGAAATTAGAGCAATTACGTAGATTTTTTTAAACAGAAATCGATAACCCCTTTATTATTAGCAATTTTTATTAATTCTATTATATTCTTCAATTTGTTCTACCCTTATTTCATATATAATTCTTTAAAATTTAGTTAATCAGAGTTCTTGAGTTATAGAAATTTCAGTAAACTTGGCTGTTGTTTTTAACAGAAATCGGTAAACCCTTTATTATTAACAATTTTTATTAATTCTATTATATTCTTCAGTCTTTTCTACCCCTATTTCATATATAATTCTTTAAAATTTGGTTAATTAGTTCTTGAGTTATAGAAATTTCAGTAAACTTGGTTGTTTTTTTTAACAGAAATCGGTAACCCCTTTTATTATTAAGAATTTTTATTACTTCTATTATATTCTTCAGTCTTTTCTACCCCTATTTCATATATAATTCATTGAGAATTGGTTGATTAGTTCTGGAGTTATAGAAATTTCGGTAAATTTGGCACATACATACATACACACATACAGACATTTTTTTTAATGCAATATTTCGACGTTTTAGAACACTCTGAACATATTGACATCAAAAATTCAAAGAACAATGTTTTCTTTGGTTTCTTCTACCTCTATTTTATATATAATTCTTTTAAATTTGGTTGATTAGAGCCAACTTTATACGCAATCAAAGATTCATATACGAATTTACGAAAACAAAGCTTCCTCTATGTGGAAGCAAAACTATACACATCATGGCACTCCCCGGAAAATTCTACCCCTATTTCATACACTTTTGGTAAAAATTCGGTCAACTAACAAATGAGTAGTTCGCGATCAGACAGACAGACAGACAGAAGACGGTACTTATATATTATATATAGATCCGAACTGGTTTCCAGTGGCAATTAAACCCATCTTCAAAAAATTAATAAAATTTTTGAACCGAAAAATTGGAAAAATTTCTGAACCGGTTTCAAAAAAAATCGGTAACGAAAAATTATACATTTTATAGCATTCTCCGAGAAATTCTACCCCCTACTTCATATACAATTCTTTGAGATTCGGTCAATTAATTCCCGAAAAATTGAAAAAATTTCAGTATCGGCTTCCAAAAAGATCGGTAACGAAAAATTATACACTTCATAGCACTCCCCGGAAAATTCTACCCCTGTTTGATCTATAATTCTTTGAGATTCGGTCAATTATTTCCCGAAAAATTAGAAAAATTAGAAAAACCGGTTTCCAGAAAATCGGTAACAAAAAACTATACACATCATGGCACTCCCCGGAAAATTCTACCCCTATTTCATATACTTTTGGTAAAAATTCGGTCCACTAACGAATGAGATTCGGTCAATCATTTCCCGAAAAATTAAAAAAATTAGAAAAACCGGTTTCCAGAAAATCGGTAACAAAAAACTATACACATCATGGCACTCCCCGGAAAATTCTACCCCTACTTCATATACTTTTGATAAAAAATCGGTGACTAACGAATGAGCAGTTCGCGTACAGACAGACAGACAGAAGACGGTACTTATAATAATAGATTCGTTGGTAGAATTATTCATCATTAAAATTATTCGTTATTCACAATTAAATATGTTTATTCGTTATTCTTATTTGTTATTTTTTATTTGAAAATAAAACAAAATATATAAAAAATTTTGTTAACAAATGATTTTTCGTGTTCGGTCATGAATATTTCGTGAACGTAAAGTTATAATTTATTAATTGATATTTTTAATGTTAAATAAATAATTAAAACAAAAGAAATTAAATAAATTTACAATCAATAAAATAAAAATAAAAATTTATTTTAATAAAAACCTGTGTTATTAGTTTTAATTAATAAAATAAAAAACAACATAAAAACTAATCTTATTTATAAATAGAAAAAGAGAAATGTAATTAAAAAAGTACATAATCAATTTTAGTTTCCCAAAAGTGTAGATTTTAGAATGTTTTTTTTTAGTTGGTTTAAAAAAAATTACTCAAAAGTAATTATTATCAAAGTTTATTATATCAAAGTTTATTTTTTATTTGATACATTTTTATTTAAAAAGGCTTTCAGAAGCACACGTTTTTCAAACATACTGTCTGATAATCGATGAGATTTGGCTGTATTAATCATCGTAGCAAATGAAAATACTCTCTCCATCGGAGCCGAAGAAGGAATCAATGTATTGTATTTTATAAAAACTTTCTTTATTGTAGGATATTTTTCTAGGCAAGATATCTGAGAGTCTGGATCTCCTAGATAATAAAAGATCTAGAAACAAAAACGAAAATAAGGAAATAAAGCAAATGTAATAAATAAAATAATGAATAAGAACTATTACTTCTAAAT
>NW_027249969.1:0-54308 GCF_030848795.1 Temnothorax nylanderi
ATACACAATCGTTTCGCATTATTGTACTCCTACGATCACTTTTCTGTCCATTTTTTTCTCTTCTTTCAGTTATCTTTGTGCTAATTCGAAACCGCTGCACGGGGAAAAGTAAATTAGATCAGACGATAATCCATCGTGCAATACTCCACACGTGGTAAAGCATAAAATTTTCACTGACTATTATGATGCTGGGAACCCGTTGATATCAGATATATTGTAAATGAACAAAATAGGCCTTAACACTGAAATAATCAAGATATAGCTAAGATAATATGATTTGCAACTTTTCCGAATCACTTCCTACTCGAGTACACCAAACGAAGCAGCTTGTCATACGCGAGTAAAATAATTTGCAATCACTATTTTAGTTTCACATAATTTATTAATATTCGTAAAATATTGGTTTCTTATTATAGACAAAGAAAAAGCAATTTAATATTCTTATCTTGTATTTTTCCTAAAATCAGACATTAATTCATGTAACGGCTTTCTATCATATTATCTTTTAAACACGTGTGCACTCTATCGTACATAATCTTGCGATACAAGACAATTATTCAAATCATTTCATATCTCCGAACTGTTATAATCTTCGTACAATTCGTAGTTTAACGCTTTAGACTTTTCCCGTTCTATCTCTCTCCTATCATTTTTTCCTAGTAAAAATTTCATTCTTTGAATGCAAACGGCAGATTTGCACGATTAACTTGACGATCCGACGCGGCAGACGATGCTGTCGTAATTAATAATTCCGCGATGCCTTGTAACTCCTCGCTAACGACCCCCGCTCTCCCCCGGTCGTCTCGTCGTAAAAACCCAGCGCGACGCGGAGATCAAAGCAGTTTTACGATCGTAATAAGTGCTCGGCCGTAACTACCCGGCCACCACCGACGACCGCCAGGCTCTACATGCGCGGGTCTCCCTCATTATCCCTAACGCAAGATGCGATCTGTGCCGGACATTAGCAATATTGTATATCAGCAGTCTCTCTCCGGCAGTAGGACGTACAATTTAGTCGTTTACCCGGTGACAAAGGTTACCTTCACTACGCATTCCGGTTACATTACACCCCAGTAGTCAGGATCATGCCCAAACATGGAAACTTGCGTTTGCCTATAAACCACCGCACAAGCATACGAAACAGCAACAGAAAGCACGCGCACACACATGTATGCACACGTATATATGCGCGCAGTTCATACAATCGGTATCCGTAAACCGTGGTCCGTTTCCATCCTACCCAACCGACCGACCACCACCCCCCTAAACGAACCATCAGCCCTAACGTCCGCACTTTGTGTGGCGTCCAGGGGTGAGAAAGAGCGAGGGGCATAGGGGCGAACGCGGGGCGGGTAGAAGGGCGCCAGCACCCTCCTAACTCTCTGGCCCCCCGTGGGGTGAACGTGGCTGGCTCGCTGCGAGTAAATGGGGCTACGGGGAGGGGGAGAGGGGCGGCGGGCGGGAGGGTGGGTGGAGTGAGTTAGGTGGAAGCAGGAGGACTAGGGATATTACGGACAGGACGCCCGAGATATCAGCCTTCCTCCCGCTCCCGCTACGCCCCCTCGGGCGACCATATCGAGTGGCGACTATTCGGGGGAGGAAAGGCGCCCGAGAGGCGGCTAAGGGTAGCGACAGATATAACCGAACGCACACCGTTCAAGAAGCAGAATTCGGGGTGGAATTTCGAGCGTGCCGAATAGATGGTGGGTCCCTGCCGAGACGCCGAGCCGTCGGTCGAAAAGAGAGAAAGAGGGACAGGGCCACACGGAGCTCGGCCGAGGCCGTTGGACGAAGGGCGCGCGAGCGAGACGGGAGATTAGCTTCCTTGGTTATTAATTAAACGCTTCGCGCGGACCTTGATAGACAGCGCGTAATGGAACGAGAGTAGTTTACCCTTATTACCTCCCACCGCTCTCTTTGACTACGAACCACGGCCCACGAACCACGGATTGATCGCGCCCTATCTGCCACCCTTCCTCCCCGCCGTCCCACTTGCCCTTTCCTCTCCCCTCTCGCCGCGCTTCTGTCCAAACTAACATCTACGCCGCCAAGAAACCTGCCGTACCTTCCCACCTCGCCCCCTTCCCCCGCATAACGGTCGGGGGTTATTACTTTTCCATTACGCGGATGAGGTACCCATCCTGTTTCGCCGCCTGCCCGACCCCATTGTCGAACTACGGTAATCCGGAGAATTCGTGTAAGATCGAATTGACGGCTCGCAAACGTCCACTTGTTCCTCCGAGTACTCCGATAGACATGAGAAACTACGTGTAAGTACGCAAGTTCTTATCTATATGTACTTATCTGCTGTAACGCGCGACGATACAGCGGAGCAACGATATCGCGCGCGTTGCATCGTTTCGATAAAGTCGATTCAGCCACATTTGTTATTTTATAGCATATTTTCCTATACGTTAGAAATTTTGCATTTTATTCTGCCAAGTCCGTAACAATATTGAAGAAATATAAAGTATATTAATAAGATTAACAGAAAAAACGAAGCTTCGCGTGAAATATTCTAATAAGCTAGATCAGTCAGTATTCACAAATAAAAAGCATAGTTACCTCTTTAATAAAATTACGATAAATGCATAAGAGTTTTATTACTGATAAAGATACTTTTTAAAAGGAAAAGCAAAATTATTTAGCCTGATTTATTGTTACACTTTTCATTAAATTTGTATGTGCTATTATTAGTATCTATTAGTATCATTGAAGAAATGACATATATGCAATATCTGGAAAAATATGTGCAATTTTTTATGACAGTAGAAACTATATTTTTTATATTATAAAAAAATAGTCTTAGCATCTATCTTTTTGCCCATGACATATTTCTCTTTATATAGCTTAAGCTTTGTGCTCGCTATTACATAGCGTTCTAATTGGCTGCTACTAGTATTACGACTTATATACACTTTCCTGGACTAGCAGTAGCAGGTCAGAGCGATGCGGTGTTCTGAAACTCCGTCGGTGCTCTTTGTCATCCAAACACCCCGTCGTTACGATCCTACACCCCGGCGAGCCCCTTCGAGATTCGCTATGGTTTTAGTTTGAGATGAGATGTTCTCATAGTCCTCCTACTTCTCTGCGCTGGTTTCTCCGAGAAGTACCTACATCGCTGTGCAAAACAACCGTTTCCACGAAACCCCCACAAGCGTAGAAAATCGTATTGAACCTTGATAATATTAACAAAATTCGACGCGCATTATTCATCAGCATGCGATAGTATCTTAAGTTACATCTTAAGACGATTGGAGTTTTTTAATCATTTTAAAATGCTCAAACTTATTTTGAGAATTATTTGCGGAAAAACAATTTCAGTAGTCCTAAATCTTAATTTCCCGACGTTTTATATTGCATTTATGTTCTTGTTGCGCAAAAAGAACGAGTAGTATAATAATTTGTACAAGTAGTACAATATAATTATAACACGCTAATATTAACTTTCCCGTCAAAACAAAAGAATCTTCAATTGTATATATGTACTGTATGTCGCTTCGTTCTGCATTTATCTCTCTCTCTGGTTTGCTCGCCAAAGTTTCCATTATCTACATCGGTACTAATTCGTTTCTTAAATTTTCAGTTTTGACGCTAATGACCAATAAGGAGCTAGAAGAAAAAGGTAAAAAGTGAAGGCGGCAAAGACGGCAAAAGAAGGCAAAGACGATTAAAAAATTGATAGGGAAATTTTAGGGCGATCCTTGCGCGACAAGAAGTTCCCTCTACAAACGTCGACGATATTTTTCTTAACTTGACCTATTCGCAAATCTTTCAAATTGGCCCGCTGGCCCCGCAACGTGAGGATAATTGATTCCACGCTGCGGGAAACGTCAGGACAATAAGCACGCAATTCGAGAAAAACGTCACATTGTTACTGCTAACAGCGACGGTGGCCCCTTATTAATTTCGACACTTTCGGTCTCTCTTTTTCTCCTCTCCATTCCCCCTGTCACCCGTGTTCAATTCCCCAGGCGTTTCGCTCCTCTCGTTATCGACGGTGGCTCCGATTCACCCGCTCCCCCCCGTACCCCCGCTGTTTCCATCTTCATCCTTCTGACCGTTCTTTGTGCTCTCCCGCCGTGGACGAAGAAAAGAGCCGTAGGAGCTCTAAGAGCGAGACGCCGCGAAAATACATCGGCGTTGTATATCTTCCTTGACCGTCCGGGGCATAACTCCGGGGATGAATCAGTGCTTCTTGGACCGCACCGGACCCACACCCTCGCAAACCCGCCTTCCTACCTCCGGAGTCGCTTCTCGTTCCCCACCCTCCCCCCCCCGGTTGTCGGTTCGTCCGCCGCCTCCGCCTTCTCGGAGCCATCAGGGTAGAAGAGCGGAGAGTAACCCTCTAGCCTGAACCTTCATCAACGGATCTACCAACCCCACCTTTATCAAGAGTCCCCAGTGCTGTGCGAAACCCCTTTCACCCCGCTCCCGCGCAAGCGTCTCTCATCCCATTCCGCAGCCGTTCCTCTCCGTTCGTCCCTTTTCCACTTTGCCCGCTCTTTCTCCCTCGGCCATCTTCTCGGTTCTACCCTCGTAGTCTCTTTTGGTCCTTCCAGTTCCCTCGTCGTTCTGTCCGCCCCTCCGTCAACGTTTCCCTCCCGTCCCGTCTCGCCCGCCACACCCCCCGACCCGCGCACACCGCCGTTTCACCCCACGGATCCTAGATTAACGGAACCCTTGCTGCCGAGGGAAGGAAGTTGGGTTGACTCACCTAGTGCAAAGGTGTCGTCGAGATGGCGAGATATAGAACGTGTCGTGATAAAAGTAGGACGAATCTTGGATTATTTTCGCCGAGCGCAATCGAACCACGAAAGTCTTTTGCGTTAATCCCATCCTCTTTTTTCCCCGCTCTATCAAGATTTTTTACAACTTTTAATTAAGCATTACGAATTCCGATGTAGGGTAATTAATTACTTCCGATAGTAGAGCCAAGCCTTTTCCAACCACCGGTTAATCACTCTGTGCGGGTAAAGTAGCCACGTTAAATGCCCGACTTAATTAAATTCGAATGTTAAAAATCCATTCGCGATGTAATCATTAAATTTACGGAATAATAAAATATTGGATTTGTACTGTTTCTGCGATATACATATATACGCGCGACTACACGCCGCTTCCTGTAATCGATTATTCTGCACAATGCTACGTTGTAGCGCGGTATCCAAATTCACATGAAATTACATCCCTCGACCTCGGCGTTACATATTCGAATCTAAATCAAATAATAATTCCTTTTTCCTCTCCTCTCCCTCTTCCCTCGCAAAAGGTAAGAAGACGCTGGTCATCCCGCGCGGATATCCGCGCGCCGTCACTCCTCCTTTCTCGGTCGAGATGTAAAATGCGAGAGACACACGGGGGGAAATGGACGACAGTGTGCGGTCGTTACTCATACAATAACGGTATTGGTAATTAGTTACGTTTTACGTTGGAATGTGTGCGGTCTCACGTGGGAAGAGGGGGAGAGAAAGCGGGCCGCGCGCTGTATCGGTTTATCGTATGTATGGGAATGCGTGTGCGGGATGGGGACCGGGAGCAAAGGGAATTTCCAGCAGACCGCCGGATCGATTGGCTCGAAATTGGAAAAGAATATTAGGTTTCTGATTGAAACGACTCTTCCGAAAATTTCGTCATCCCCGGCCGCGCACGCTGTCCGTGCTGCGCTTTTGTCGTCCGTAAGCGCGAAGAGGGTTCTCGCCTCACCCACCCCGTTCGCCGCTGCCGATCCCGCGATTGTTTTAACGCTCCATTGAGAGCCGATTAATTACCCACCCGGGTGGTCCTTTAAATATTTACGAAAGTATCCGGCCGTGCGCGCCGGCTTGGTCGCCGATACACGCTCGGCGACCGTCAATATTTGCGCGACCTGTACCGACGGTCGCGTCGGTGAAATATGAATGGTCGAAATTTTAAATAACATTGTGCAGTATCTGCGGCCGTGCGCCCGCGCGCGCGCGCGCGCGCGCGCAGGGGACGCATGCACGCATCTATGCATCCATATCCATGAATCCATGCATCCGTATGCCCTACGCACGTATGCGCGCACACGCGCGCGGCAAGAGAGAAGAGCCGCGCGACGCAGCGCGATCCGCGCGCGCGAATATTCCCAAATAAATCCGCACAACGGCATGGCCGTGGCACGGCGTGGCGTGGTATGGCGTGGCCGGACCGGGCCGCGACTGCGAATATTTAATGTTTGCGCGGACTAAAAATTCGAGGGTCTCGCGAGGGACTGCACGAGCTGGAGCTCGCGAGGTACCGCAATGCGTCGCGAGCGCGTTCCGAGAGAGGATCCCAGGACGATCGCGATTACAGGAACAAATTATGTATTCATGAAAAGGTGACGGAATAATCCGAAAGGTTACGATTACGTGGCATCTATTCGCCAGTCGTTAACATAATTACGTTGCGAAAGGGCGCGTCGAGTATTTTTTCAGCAAGAATCGCCAGCGCACGGGTTCAATGAAAATTATGACACGAAAGTTATTTCAGCCTCGAAAAATTCCTGCATAATTCATATAGAGATTGAAGCCAGTGTAACTGCGGTAAATTCATTTTTCGATGATATAACTAATACAGGAATAAACCCCGTGTTAATTAATGTATTTCCATTATAATTTCTTCTTGTCCATTATAATTTCTTCTCGACGATCGAAACCTATATTAATCTGAATTTATATTTCGATTTGATCAAAATGTATTATAAGAGTAGGTAAAATACATCTCTGTACGAGCCGTCTATTATTGCATGCGGTTATCACATTTATTTCGATTATTGTACTCTATTTAAACACCGTCAATTACATATCCTATTCGTAGCATTTATAAATTGTCATTTTATTATATAATCTTAGTAATCTCATCCATTTGTACAGCATCATTCTCTTTCGACTGTTGTGCGACGTGGATCTGTAATGAGATAAAAAGTAGTTTTTCGTCTTTAATAGCACGGAAGTTAATGAGCACCGTGGCACGGATGGAGAAATGCGTTTGACGAGCGATACAGGTCGGTGTCCGCAGCTCTGCGCCCAGCCTGTATTGGCTGTTCAACTAACCGTGACCATATCTCAAAGTCCCTTTAGGACGTCCCGTGTCTCGAACAGAGGACGAACGAGGGGGGGAGGGGGGGACCGATTCCACGGCGATGAATCGCTACCTGTGATTATCGGCGCGTAGCCGTGTTCCCGTGTAGCCGAGGCCCCAATTCCGCACCGGGTCCACAATCAACCGAGGCGATACGCAGCAGCCCGCGTGTACACGTATCTCGTGCCCCGACGTATGTGTATCGCCGTGCAAAGACGACGACGACGACGACAACGACGACGGGGCACTCCGTACATAAGACACGTGCGCACGCGAGCGAGCGAGCAAAGACACGACACACGAAGATGCGTGACACCGCATATACGCACATACACACGCAACGTGGTCACGTTTTCCGTGATAGTCCCTACCATTATAACGGAGTGCTATAACCGCGCGTACATGTATGTGAATGCGGTTTGTCGTAGCCGCGCGAGCACCACGCGGGTGCGTGCATGTATGTGTGTGCGTGTGTGCGTGCGTGCGTGCGTCCGTATCTAGCGCCGTGCCCACTGGCGTAGGTTGCGTCCATTTTGATACCATACCTCGGTCTATGTGCCAGATGTATGTAAACGAGGTACATGGGGCACATATAGGGAGCGTATGTACGAGCGAGCGCGGCTACATACGTAGATAGGGTCGACCGGTAGAGTGGTTAGAGGGTTCGGGATGGAGGTCGGCGAGAGCGCGCAGGGGGAGAGCAGGGGGGAAGGATGGGGGACAGCGAGGGGGAGAAGGTGGCGTAGGTCGGAGGTGGGTCGAGAGGGTAAAATAGAGGGGAAGGTGGTGAACGTTCCGCAAGGGTGGGTAGAGGTGTGGTTGCTTTAGAGGTGCGTTGAACCCAACCAACGCAGGTAGGTTGACATCAGCGTGCCTTGTTCCATTGAAACGTGCGAAATCCATGCGGAATCCACCCTCATTCCCCCCCTTCCCGCCACCCGGCCGTGTCACCCGCACCTCTCTCTCTCTCTCTCTCTCCCCCCCTTTTGCCCCTCCGGCTCTGCCCCCCTGCCTCCGGTGGGTGGTTTGGATGGCTGGCCCGGGGATGGGGTGACGGTGGGTGGATTTCCGCGATGCGAGGCTGATTTCATAGCGGAGAGGAATACCTGGTGCGTGATATCGCGCGATTCTCCGTCTCTCCTTCTCTTGCCCTTCTTCCGTGTCCGATTCGCTTCCCGAATCGGCGGTGGAGTCTTGATGAAAAAAAGGGTCGTGAGATAGATGCAAAATCGACAAGACCGGGAGCCCCGCGTTGCGGACACAGAAAGCAGAGTGACCTTTTTCTCCACAAAGAGATCACAGGCCGATGCCGCGAGTGCTCGTACCGGTGGCCCGCGAGCGTACCGTTACCGCACATCGCGCGGATGCATTAGGCTTGTTCGCAAAATGCTGATAACTATTTACGTCCGTCGCGCGTACGCGATTTGCACGCTATGCTGCGTACACGCGGTTGTTCGGAGCGTTGTCACTCGTAGCTTTTTGCGATAACAATCCCTGCGATACCAGGGCCAGAAATGTTTTGCCATGCTCTCTCTCTCTCTCTCTCTCTCTCTCTCTCTCTCTCTCTCTCTCTCTCTCTCTCTCTCTCTCTCTCTCACGCTTCATGTTGCGTGATAGTAAAAAGAATATATCAAAAAAAAAGTTCGAATCACAATATTTTTCGATCATTCGCGTGGAAAATTCCGTAAATCTGTATCTAGAGTGATTTCTAAATCGCGAGCAGTTAAGATATTCTCGTACACAGGGCGAAACCCTAATTAACCTAAGAGAAAACTTAATTACGTACGACTCTAATGTACGGTTGCTTCGTGCTTGCAAGTGGAGATTGAATATACGGAGTATGTGAAGAGCATCACATATTTTCTCTCGGTTACATTCTCATCTTCTAACGAGTTCGGAGTCCATTTTTCTATACAAACATTTGATCAGCGTCTATCGCTTGTTGCTGTCTTTCTAATTTGTCAACATCTTTGTGCGATTATTATACCTCAATGACAAAATTAAAAAGTGCAGCGCAAATTTTATTTGAAATAACATCAGTATTATTATTCTTCGTAATATATCTGCATTCGGAAAAAAAATTTTGATGCATTTTGGACACCACGAAAAAAGTATGTAAAACTGCACGGACAAGTGTACAATTTATACAATTTATGATAAAAATATATGCATCGTGTATAATTTTTATACTTGTCGTTCGTGTAATTTTTTCTTTTTTTATATTGACGACTATTAAAGATCCATGATTTAGTTCCACGCGGCTGCTTTCTAAAATTGGGAAAGTCCTGATTTAACTTGTAAGTCCAGTATGTCTTCCATTACACTGGTATCAACGGTCGATTCTCGTACCACTCACATGTGTCCGACTTTTCCCTCTGCGTACAGGAAATCGAAACGCGCGAACTTTCTCCCCTCGTCATGCGTTTTCCATCTCTCTTCGCGAGCGTCTCCCTCGTACATATCACTGTGGATCACGGTGAATTTGAGCCATCACGTCCGTACTACTACTAGCATCTAACAAGATTTGCAGGGTGTAAGATCATCCATTTCTCGTTTAATCGCCATTGACGAAAAAAAAGCAGAAATCAATGTGTTCTGTCGTAATTTTCCAAGTCGTTGTCGGTTTTTCATCGTTTTTTTGCCTTCGTACAATTTTTCGACCGCAGACACATCCCGCGGACATCGGACAGAATTCGTTGGACGCGGCTAGCTCGTCGTGGTGGAAAGCAGAAAATTTCGGCTCATTTTCCCATAATTCTCTGCGCTCGCTTGCTGGCGTGCGTTTGCCTGTTGGTTCCGCATTCGCATCGGAGTGCGTAATTCAGCTGTACCTAACGCTGGTTAAGGGTGGCTCCGGGCGGTCGGTCGGTTGGTCGGTCGGTGGGTGGCGATGGGTCGGTCGCGAGAGTGTGGGTAGGGGTGGACAGGCGTTGGAGGGTGGGTGTTCGGGTGGTCGACGGGCTGGCTGGTTGCTAGTGCGGGAGTGGGTGGACGAGTGGGTGGATAGAGACTCCGGGGGACGGTTGCGACGGGGGAGGGAGAGGGTGAGTCAGAGAGAAGAGGTGGCTCGGTTATTTGTGTGTCAGCCGCGTTGGGACCCTCTGCCCATCCTCTCCCATTCCTCGCTACCTCGACCACCGCACCCGCCCGCTCCGCGCTCTTCCCGCTCAACCACCCCCGCAGAACGCTCCGCACAGGGACGACGTCTGCGGATGTGTCCGTGTGGTTCAGTATGTGTGTGCATGTATGTGTACATGCGCGCGCGCGTATGTGTGCATGCATGTATGGGTGGAACGCGCTCGCGCTCCTATGTACGTCGCACCTATGTATTACACCTTACAAACATCACCTCCATATACTCGGGGCTACCCTATGTGCCGGATATGTAGCTAATACATAGAGAATATTGTACCTCTCTCCCCCGCCTCTCTCTCTCTCTCTCTCTCTCTCTCTCTCTCTCTCTCTCTCTCTCTCTCTTCCACCCTCTGTTCCCTCAACCATTCGCTCGCTCTCTCGCTCACGGTCCCCTCTGATACACGCACGGCGAGGGTCGTGCGATTTCGCACGCGTGTGTACACATACTTGAAGAGATAGGGTGAGAGAGGAGGGGCAGGGGAAGAGGGAAGGGTGAAGAGGAAGAGAGAGGACGGTATAAACTTTCTCTCTTGCTCTCTCTGTCTTACACCCCTGTGAGGGGGTGGCTCGCAAGGCGGGGCTCTGCTAGCAGGTAGGGACGTGTACACGGAATACCCGGTTTACGGAGACAGGTATTCTCTGAGACATGCACACTGGTATCGGGTACCAGTTGCGTAAGTACGTGCGGAATAGACGGCCCCCAGAGGGTTGGCGCGAAGGGGGTGGTGAGTAGTCTCGCATATGTTCGCTTCAGCGCTTTGGCCGGCCACACGCGTTCCTACGCATGTAGGTTTTAGAGGATAATTGAGGACGCGAGACGTATACACGCGATTGATGCCTCTTTCACTAAGTGTATGCTTAATCTTGCGGTTAATTGGAATCAACAACTGCTCATTAATGGAAACTTGAGCCTCGGACTATTAAAATGCTAAAATATTTTCGTTCAGAAATATTTATAAAGTTTTAATAGTTACGTTTAACACTTTAGTGTTTGAACACTATTGGAGATGGTCAAAATTATTAACTTCGAATATCAAATAGTCAACATTTGTCCCGGCCATTTGTCTCTTTTATAAATTGACAATAGTTTCGTTATCAAACCGTCAACATAGTTTTATTGAATTGTTTTACAATTTACGTTGTTTAAATACATTTTTATTAAAGATTCCAAAAGAAGACATAAATTTGTAATTTATAATATTTAATTTATTATTCTTGCGAGGAAGTTAGAATAACACACTTGACAGACTACACCTATGTGACATAGGTTTTAAGATAGTCAGGTGTATCGATCGCCAGTATCCTAAGCTAAGTACGTATTTAGCATTGTCAGTTAGATTACTTATTTATTAATTGATCGCTAATTCCTCTCGCGCAATGTTAGTGTCAAAAGATCATTGAAATTCTGCAGCTATTCTGCAGATGGAATTAACGAACTAAAATTTGCAGCGATACTGTATGAACGAAACGCAAATTTAACGCAGACAATTTAAAAATATCGCCTTGATTGTGTGCGAATTAATTGTTTCGACGACAAAGGGATACAAAACAAAACGTCAGCTTATTAATGAGTCGCTTGAATACGCGAACAAAGCGTGGGAGGAAATAAATGGACTAATCGTTCGAACGTTCGCGCGATTATATAAAGAATCGTATTCCTACGTATTATAGTCTGTTCGTATGTATGTAGAGAATCTGTAAGTCACGATACGATGATCGATTGCGAGAATTGCGAGAAGTCCAACGCGAAATCAAAATATCGATGTCTTGAGAACAAGGCAATTCCATTCTGTAAGTTTAGTTACAGATATAAAAGAGCAAATATTTCATTTCTACATAACACTTCTTTCCTTCATTTTCAATTTAAAAAAGTTATAATGTTAAGAGAAAGAAAGTCGTCATATAAATTACAACGAAACATACATATAACACTGTTTAACAAAAAATGATTTTTTTTTCGAGCACACGAACGAGATAATTATTTCCTATTTTCTACACTGAATCCCGTTTATCAAATTGCTCTATCACGTCGCAATTTTTAGATATTTGCGGTTAAATTTGCAAAAAAGACTATTTTAGTGTTTTTTGATATCATAACTATGATAATATGTGACCTGTTGGAGAAGTTTTATTGCAATCAAAATTATATATTACGTTTTTAGCCTACTTTCAGCCCTTAAAAAAATTGTTGTGTCGGTTACGGTTAAGACGTTCCGTGCCGGACTAATTTTATGTGATTTGTCTTCTATATACGCCACGTAGGTCACCACCCACGCAGGATGTTCATTATAATTGTTAAGTAAATTGTGTTGCACAATAATTACAAAAAAAATATTATAAAGAAAAAGGCCTAATGTACAAAATGCAATACAAAACAAAGCAAATATTTTTATTAAATATTTAATTTAAAAACTTATTATAAAAATACTTATTAATACTCAAAAAGTCAAAATATTAAACGGCCGGAACGGAAAGTCTTAGCGTGGGTCATCGGTGATCTATGCGGCATGAAACGTATTAAAAAGATATTTATAATTAATATAGGATCTATTGTAATGATCTATGTAAGTCGCAACTTTGATGCAATAGACTCTATATTAATTTTAAATATCTTGTGCCAAAATACACTAAAATAGTTCTTTTTTGCAACTTTAATCGCAAATTTCTCACAATTGTAACGTAATAAAACAACTTTATAAACGAGATCGTACACAGCGCAAATAAAAAAAACTATAGAAAACGATTACCTTCATTTGCTTTTTTTTTCAAATAGTGTTTTCAATAATTGTCGAAGTTTCTTTTTATCAATAATCAAACAACTTTGCGATTAATCATTATAATTATCAACATGTCAGAATTGCATTATCAGAAACGCGCGAAAGACTTAATCGCTGCAAACGAAATTACTCCGCGAACGGAATGCAGACACGACAAACGACGAAAGAGGCACTAACCATCGAAATAAACGCCACTTGGGAGCGGCGGGTGAGTTATACCGCCGTGTAGCGTTGTGTCTGCATACGGTCGGACTTGTTTCTCGACTAAAGGATGCAGGACGAAGAGGAAAGGGGGACCACCACGCGCGACGCGAGACCGTTACGGAGAATGTACTCGCTAAAATATTCGCGAACTAACTTGCCATGCTCGCGGTGGACAGGTATCCATCCACCTGATATATTCGCGAGTCATTGTAGGGGGAGGGCGCGAACCGATAAAGGTCCAGTGAAAACAAAAGAAAGGACAGTTCGCGGTTACAATCGTATCTTAAATTATTTTGTCAGTTATGTATTTTACGTATCGCACGAAGAGAGCGAGAGAGCCAGGACGTCAACGGCAGAAGGAAGGTCGAGAACGAGGAACGAAAAGGAGATAGGATGACGGGAAAGGCGGTAGGGGAGTGGAATGGGGAATGTGAAGTGGGCGGAAGGTGGGTGTGCGGGAGAGCGAAGCAGCAAGACACTCTTCCCTCTGAAAGGTGGAAGGCATTTCAGCCCGAGAGCACGTTGGCTCAGCTGTGTTTTCTGTTCGGGGGTGGTTGCGGCGTAGCAGGCAGGGCTGGTGCGCGCCGAGGGGATGGGTCGGAAGGGGGGCACAGAGTGTGGGTGGTTGGTGGTAGCGTAGTTGGAAGAGAGACAGAGAGAGAGAAAGTGGGTGGTAGATGGGGTGGTTGGGTTAGGTGGATGGCTGGCTGGCAGGCAGGCAGGCAGGCAGGCAGGTAGGTAGGCAGGCAGGCAGGCAGGCAGGCAGGCAGGCAGGCAGGCAGGCAGGCAGGCAGGCAAGGCAGGCAGGCAGGCAGGCAGGCGGGCGGGCAGGCAGGCAGGCAAGCACGCAAGGGTACGTCGAGCTACTGCTAGGGGGTGGCGGGTAGATGGGTGGCTAGAGAGCGAGTGGGCGAGGGAGCGGTAAAAGGGTGCGGAGAGGGAGGCAGAGTCGGGTGGCGGGTTGTGCTGGGCTGCTTTGAACTAAGCCGGGCTGGAGGTGGAGTACACTCGGTGGTTGGTGAAGGGCAAAAGGGGACAGGAGAGGCTGGATGGTTGGCTGGCACGGGGGCAGAAGGGTGGCCGGGGACCGGTGGCGAGGGGGAGTAGAGTGGCGAGGGGGAGTAGGGAGGCGGGGGAGGAAGGGTGAGTAGGGTGGTTGAACATCGGGGTCCGCTCGTGGTGTGGGACGGCAAAGGTAGGGTGGATATGGGGTGGTAGTCCTGGGCACCGCAGCCAACCTAACTACAACGTGGCTACTATCCACTGTTCTAAATAATTCCGTGGTACGATTGCTGCGGGCTTCGGTTGCCTCCACCTGCCCGCTAAATCCGAGATCCACATACCCGCGCAAAGGTTCAAGGGGACGGCGAAGGGTGGGAACGAGGAGAGAGAGGATAGAAAGAAAATATAAAAACGCGCGCGGAAGAGAGCCGCGAAACTCCGACGACGGCGGAGTTACGCCCGCGCGCGCGAAACGGTTTTTAACTATTGGGATCTACAGAGTTCGCGTGGATTACTCGGCACCAGAGGGGAGCGGTAACGGCGCCGCGGCGGCGTAAAGCGGGCGTCGGGGAGTTGTGTACTTTGCATCAGCGGGCACGTGAGAAGAATGATGAGAGAGTTTATGCGAGGCTTAATCTTTTTAATGTCGAAACTTGGGGGTTGTCGTAAGATGTCTTGAAATTATTAAAGAAACTTGATATTACAGCTTTTTACACTGCGACACAAAAATTAATATATATTGATATATTTGATTAAGAAATAGAGAAAGTTTGTACTTAAAGTTGATGGCACATGCTAGAATACTCTGCGCAAGTCAGCATTTAACGACTGTAAAGTTAACAAGATAAAATTATAAGCAAGTCTGTTAATGATTTCGGTTAATGATGTAACGATAATAAAATTAACGTTAAATTTGCAAAACAATATCAATAATTATTCATACTGAAAAATTGAATTAAATATAATTCTAATAAGTAAAACACGACCGCTATGATATACAATCAATTACGGTTCCAACTAGGAGCTGTATTTTAAAGACAAAAAATCGGCGCGCAGTTTAATCAGTTCGGAAAAAGTATATAAAATTCACACAATATTATTAAGTTATCAAGATCTAGTCCGGACCGTAAATGGGATTTTTTCCTCTAATTATAAGTGAAGGATAATACTAATCAAATGTTAATAAAATAATTTTTATTATCATCGAGAATCATTTGTAATTGCATTATACTAATCGATACGCCAAAGTAACGGAAATAACAACTACATATGAAAAAATCAACGTATTTGTCGCGAAAATCCGCAAAGTACATACTGACCTGCGACGTACGCGCAAGATCCTTTGAGCGCAGCGCGAAAGAAAAATCCGGCTAGTACGTGTATATGAAGGAGGCGCGCGGTGTATCTTTGCGTAATAAACGAATCATAGAGGACTATTATGCGCGTACACAAAGTCGCCGGGGTGCACTCGTACGTGCACAAAGAATGGAACAAACGATTTCGCCAACTTTACACGGCCGCACACGTACGGCCGTTCTATCACGTGCGTGCGCGCGCGTGCTCGTGTGTGTATATGTATAGGTGGGAGTGTAGAGTTACAGCAGCGGCAGAGACAGCCGGGTAACGTACGTAACATTCGTAAGTGTAGATCGTGTATGCTACTCTGTATGTCTGTGTGTACGCGCGCGCGCACATCCTTACACCAACGAGGGCTGTGTATGGCTGCAGACAGCCTCAGTCCAGAGGATATTTCGCAGAAGGGTCGTCGTCGGTCCAGGTCGAATCCTGAGGGTTGTTCGTTCTCTCAACCCTCCGGATCCCTCAGCTCCCTTCTTCCTTCCCCCCCTCTTCGCCCTCTCCCCTTTGCCTCGGTTGGGGTCGAAGGCGAAAGCTTCTCCTTTGCTCCACCTTTGCAGGGAACGACCCTGCAACTCGAATGAGAGACCCTCCCTGTTCCCGTTTATCCTGGTTCCCGTCTCAGGCGAGAGGTAAGATCCTATTCCAAACGCGTACAAGGGACGAACCTTTCCGGAGGAGCTCCGTTGCCCAGGAAGCTCCCTTGAAATAAGATGTTCTTAATTCACTGGCAACATTGTTTAGGGTGCAAAAGCAATTACGATGTATATAGTAAATCGAAATGACCACAATTTCTGATTGTGCCAAATAATCCAAATATATATGTAGACGATATATTTCAAATATAGTAGGTATTCAAATTCTAAAAAAATCGTAGTTTACATCAATATTAGGCTAAGTGACTAAGTGACTATCATCAACTGAAAAAAGTCAAAGAATATCTTTTAAAGATTTAATGTAATTTTCAGAGAGAATAGTTTCTAAAATTATTCCTTAATGTAGTATTCTCCAAAGAAAGCTGAGAAAGTATTTATATACTCTTAGTATTTTATTACCTCGCAATTCTGCAATTCTATCCAGCCATTACAGAAATAGATCGTCACGTTAGCGATCGATATGACGTCGGCCGCGACGCCGCTGAATGGACCAGGATACGCTAGGACGAAGGTAGAACGGCGAACTAGGACGGGCTCCGGAAATTTAATGATATCTTCCCGAAAGGTTCGTAGCCATCGCTATCTTCGTGTAGCCCGGGTACCTTCCGCCGACAATTTCTTCTCGCAAAGCTCTCCCTTTGCCGTCAGTTTCCACCGGAGGCGGAAAGTACCTATCTTCAAGTCTGCAAGTCCCAAATACTCACTCACTAACCTTCCTACGACGCACCTACCAATCCTGCACGTTATACCGTGTCGAAATGCATGCGTACACACGCACGTGCGTATGTAGGCAAATAAGTGAGTGTACGCGCAGGCTTGTGTCGAGTGCTTCCACTTATAACAGCATACGATTGCAGATTGCTTCTACTAACCTTCTATTAGAATTTCGTGCCTTCAGTGCCTTTCTTGTATATGAAGCACTTTTACTTTTATGGGATGTAAAACGGGGCGATTCGCGTTTTTCTATTCAACAAGATATGTAATTCTCGAATATCGTTTTCATCGCATTCGCGTATCGTTGCAAACGTTTCTCACACTTCAACTTCAAAAGGCAATAATCCAAAACTTGTTTTTTTTTTCGAGAGAGAACCCTTCTTCAACTGTCGAGCCTTCCTGAAAAATTCAATTACCATTTTATTTGCAGCATTGAGTATTGCAAGCGTATGTTCGTGATTGAAATACACATATTCAGTAAATATTTTGTCTTTTTGAATCAAGTGCCTCAAATTGAGAGAAAAACGAGAATTTGAATCTATCTATTGCAAGATAGTAGAACTTTCTTTGTAAAAAAAAAATTTTTAATTTTAAGAAATTTTTAAGTTCTAAATTTCTACACTTTGTATGAATCATAATTCCCTCTTAAAGAACGATTTAATTATTGAGATATTTCTTAGAAATTTTTTGGCTCTACGTGCCATGCTTGCTATTTGGATAACGAGTAGGTTGCCGCTGTCAAGCGTTTGCCAACAAAACGCCTCGCTGCTCCGGCTTTTTATTAATTTCTTCATTATTAAGCACTCGAAGGCATACGTCGTACCACGAAGGACTGTGCGTTATTATAACTACGCTGTCACACCCACGTATAGCGTGTGCCGTACACATTAGCCGGCTCGTTCGTTTACGAAAGGACGTACATTGCCGCACACACGTTTCGCATATATACGAAATATCTTCGCAATGTCGTCGGCCGCTCTCTCGGCCGGATTAAAAAGGGCGCGCGCGTTTTGTCGTACGAATTGGGTCATCGCAATTCAACTTTTCGATCTTAATCGGATTGTTGGCGCGAGCGAGAATGGACCCGCTGGGAGAGAGAGCTCGTGGTGGCTAATACGCTCACGTGACGCGAAATAAGATTATAATTAATATACCGTGTATCTGTTGCATGCGAAATCGATATACTGGCGCCTCTTCCGCGCGTTCCGTCCTCGACAGATACAGCGCGAACTCGAACATAACGAAGCGCAATTTTGAAATCAGTTCAAGGTTTCGCATTGCATCTCTAAATCCAGTGGCTCGAGATGTGGTCAAACAACAAACGCTATTAAGAAATTCAGATTACAATAAATCGAAAAGCGCGAGCGTCGTTGATATGAGTAGAATCCTACGCTTTGGAGATTTTTTTATTTAAAAAGCGTTATTTTAAATGCTTCTCAAAATGAAAAACGCGTTGATTTTTCCCGACACATGAAAAGTGACATGTAAAGTTGGGCAATGCTTGGAGAACGGAAGAGAAACCAGCGCGATACGACACGACCTCCACGTCGATCTTTCGGTAGCGGTGACACGTTGTTCTTCGGACGGACCTTTAACACCGGAATACAACAGCGGCGGCGGGCAATGCATATGCATCCAGCTCCCGCTCTAACCGTTGCATACGGCCGATAAAGTTCGCAAGGTCGACCGTTCGCGGTGGCGGTGACAAAGCGACCCGTCCGGAAAATATGAGCACTGCTACATTCGCCATGTTGGCTACCATAGCGTTGGTTGAGCTCGGGATGGAGCTGTTTCCGGTACTGGACAGCAAAGCAAGTGTATATATATATATACACTTGATATCACACACACATATATATATATATATATATATATATATATATATATATATATATGTATATATATATGTATGTATGTGTGTGTGGCTGTACATATGTATATACATAAATAATTATTTATGTATATACATATGTACAGCAATTATTATTTATGTATATAAGTATAGTATATACTTATACTTAAGTATATATACATATACCTAGAGGAGACCGGGGCTAGAAGTCACACGGGTAAGTTGTCACAAAGCTTATATCTCACTTAATACATTGAGTGGAATATTCTTCTTTATAGTGTAGGTTGCTCCTATCGTGTTAGTCGGGTGTACGAAATAGCTCGTTTCAAAAACATCGCATGTGATATTTACGAGCATTTTTTAAAAATTGGAGGTCGTGTTCCGTTTATTTTTATTGTTCCGTGGGTTTTTGGAATTACTAGTCGTAATTTCTTTTTGGTCATAAGAAATATTATAGTTTTAGATAATTTTTCCTGTATTTAGTTAACCGTCATTGCAACATAGTTTATAAATATGATCTTCTTTGTTCAAAATGACCATTCAGGGTAAGTTGTCTTAAATGAGATAGGATTCAATGTTTATGTGAGAATTATTATTCTTTTATTTACTCAAAGTTTATAAAAGTATTACAAAGTTTATTGAGAATTATTATTCTTTTATTTAGTCTAAGTTTATGAGAATTATATTACAAAGTTTATGAAAATTATTAATTTTTCGTTTAATTCACGCTGCAATATATTATTAAAGTTAAATTTACCAAAAACTAGCACTAACTTTAATAAAATATTAAAACAGGAACTATTTGTCGTATGTTTCCTCTACATGAAAGATACATGACAATCAATCCAGAGTATGAGGTAAGTCGTCACATTTTCACGATCTTGCTTAGAATTAAATAACTTTTTTGTGTATAAATATATATAAGTCTAATATTTTTTTTCTTATACCTAAAGGATGTAGCTACATTATAAAGTACTATACAATATTATAAAATATTGCTAATATTTTTTAAAAAATCAGTATTTGAAAAGTGTGACAACCCGCCCCGGTCTCCCCTACATATCACGGTTCTAGCCCTTCCCCTGTTCGGCCCACCTCAAATATCCTCGTATCCATCCCTCATATCATTCCTGGTGCTGTGGAAGCTGCAATGTTAGAGGGTTGTGCGCGTGGAGAACTCGACACACACACACACACACACACACACACACACACACACACACACACACACACACACACACACACACACACACACACACACACACATAATCTTACATAATTACATAAGTTTATTTCTTTCGAGTATAGGTAAAATGTCGGAGAATAATTTGATTTCGGCGTATTTCACGCAATGTGATCTGTTAACGTGTCATTGGTGCGAGAAGTCGATCCCAGTTGTAGAGAGTGCAGTTGTAACAATGACGATGCATTTGATATCTGCACATCACGCTCGACTGAGACCACTAGAACCTTATTTAATTAATGATTTTGAAATGATGTACGGATATTTTGTATATGATGCAAGCGTTGCTTGCAAATACTACCAACGTTAAACGATTATTCGCTTGAGAAGGCTCATTATGATTATCATCTGACAGCGATACAGCAAGATCAGTAAGTATACATTAAATTTTTCTGCAAAACAAAAGATAAAATAATTATTTCTTCTAATTTAATACAGACACCATAAGTACAGAGCCAAATACAAGCCAAAAATTACAAAATCGAGAAAGCACAGAAAATGTGCAAGGTACTCGGAAAAGAAAGTTGGTAAATGAATCTCGGCAAGAATAACAAGAGATTTGGTGAGTAATTATTCTTTGCTAATTTTTTTAAATATATACTTTTTTATATATAACATTTTTTATTAAATTGCGTTATATGTAATTAGTAACCAAAATGTATTTAATGTATGATAGGATGTTATCGTATCAATTATGATGCTACATATTGAGGCCTTTTTGTCCATTGTTTCAGACATTGATTTTGAATATACGGGTGCTGAAATTACGTTTCTGAATTTTTATTTTTTGACGGAAACTTTCTTGATACAATTGACATGACATTATTAAATGTTACATTAAAAATAAACGTTAAATTAAAAGACGCTTCTTCAAAATTGAGAATCAGGTAATATAAATTATAAAATTGTATATATTTGCACATATATATATATCGTACATATAATACATATATACATATAAATACATATAATACACGATAGATATAATATATTACAGCCTTATCCATCTCACTTGTCATCTTACCCATCTTACTTCTACAGCTGATTCTCGATCGGCTTTCATCAGGCATTAATCATTTCTGCCATAACGCAATGTTTGTATTAAGTTGGAAAATGCGATTTACGCCGATTCTAATAATTGTTTCAATAATTGCGCATGAATTAACAAATATTACGGACACAAAACTTAATCTTAGTAATGTAACATATTTAAGATATACGAGTAATTCGTTCAACAATACAAAAATAAAACACAAGAAAATTACATACATATATTTTTTATCCATATGTATGTATATTTCCGCTCGGATACTTTCAAGGACATCGGCTGGCACGATGAGGCCGGATACCCGGAGAGTGCGGTCGACAGCATCGAGGATTCGACTAGGTCGTACATACAGTCGATACTCGCGGCCAGATTTTTAAGAATCCGCAACTTCCGGCGAGAACTTTCCGCCGACGGAGTATTAACCCTCAGGGGGTTGGAAAATATTGCAACTCCATCTAAGACGATGTCTTACTTTAAGGATAGTAAATTGGAATACCTTCTCTCTTACACAACAGAATCTTCGAAATTTAAAAACATTTTAGCCTTCCGCTGTTAATAATATTCTTTATCGTGTGGTACTTTCGAAAATAATGTCGGGTGAACTTTATGTACAAATAATTATAATGTTACTAATAAATATAATAAAGATTTCGTGTCTTTACTTACTTTATTAAGACATTTTATCTACATATTATTATATCTATTCTTAATTGCTTTATCAACTTATTAAATTCCATTAATTTCTGTGGCATCAAGCATATATCTGCAAGCCGTATAACAGCTCCAATTAATATTGTTTTTTATAATGGGGTCGTTAAACTTTTAGGGACTGGCCCATTATAGGAACGTTTTTCGCGGATTGGAATGAATTTATAATTTCCTTAATTATATCTCGTTTCATAAGAGGGTCAGTAACATGGAGAGATCCGGAATTGGTGTGGGGACGAAGGATTGGTGGGATGTGCAGTGTGTATGTTTCGGTTCACCTCTCTAATTTCCATAAGGACCGATTGGCGCTATCTGATGAATGGCGATCGCGCGCCTCGTGGTAATTAGGTATTCGGCGGTATCGAGAGAGATCCTATCGACGAGGGTTCGGATACGTTTTCTCTCTCTCTCTCCTTCTCTCTCTCTCTCCCTCCTTCCCTGCCTCTCTCCTTCTCTCGATGGCGCAAAACAATTATGAATCCGGCACGAGGATCGAGGGCTCGACTCACCCTCCCGATTCCTTCCCCGTCATCTCTGCCTCTCTCTCTTTCTCTCTCTCTCTTTCTCTCTCTCCCATAAGGAGGAGCGCGCGGAGATGTTAAATAACCAATAATTGAGCGGCGCTCATAAAATCTTCATTACACGCCGACGCTCTAATAAAATCGTCCACGCACTAATTTCACGGCCCTTATCTCGATTTACCCCATTTTCGCTCAAGGGGATAGCTGCCCCTTCTCTCTCCTCTCTCCCTCATTGCCTCCCACTCTCCCGCCTTCTCTCTAGTCACAGTAACGCTTCACAAGCCGGCAGCGGCGGCAGTCAGGCACACGGAAGAACGGGATGGGAAGAGGGGGTTCTGGCTGGCAGGCTGAAGAGCGCCACGGGGCGGCATCGCTGAACGAGACAATCATGTTATCGTATTATTTATCCACAGCATCGTGAGTTGATATACATGTTATCACGTGATTTTTTTATGACAAAGACCGCGATTGAAGTGCCGATCGTGCGGCTTACCGTCCGTTAACGCGCCAATAAATAATCGCATCGCCGACCCTCGCTGATCCCGGCGTAAATTGAAGGCAGCGTATGCGTTTGTTTCTCTCTCTCTCTCCCTTTTTTCTTTTTTTGCTTATAGCAGGCAAAAAAACAATATGACCGTTTATTTTAAAAATACCGAGCGTTTCAAAACTACATGCTCTTTTACGCATTATGAAGTTTTATCTTAAATATCCAGACCAAACGGCGTCGTCCGCAATTATTGAAGCAGGTTGTTCATTTGCATCTATGGAGATCTTAATTTAGATCATGTTTTTATCTTCAACGAATGAGACGAATGCTCTCTTAGAATCTCTTTCTCTCGAAATTTGAACACGAAGGAGCCGGACAAAATGAAGCGAGAATATCATTTTCGTGGGTTCTATAAGCAATTCTTTTTCTCTTCTTTCTTTTTTCCAGACCTGCTTCTTTTCCGGTGCCGGTAATTGGATGCGGCCAAAGCTTCACCGCCGCCGTTTCCGAGTGTGTGATCCGTGCGGACGCACCGTGGCTCTGGTCCGTATAGCCGACTCGTTAGCCGAGCTACCTGCTAGTTAAATAATTAACATTTTGGTTAGAGTGTACTCCCTCTCCCTACTGTTCCCGTTCCTCCTACGTGTGTGTGCGTGCGACCTTTGTCTACCCTCACTCTCTCTCGTCTTCGTCGTCCTATCTCGCTCGCCTCGTCCCTTTCTCCCTCGTCGCCCTTGCACCCCGCCGGGGTTTCTCTGCTGGCAGGCATATAGGTACGCTAAGTTCGCTGATGTGCGGCCCCGTAACACGAGCCCCAGTTAGTCCACCACGCTGTCCACTGCACCTCGCTCTAAACCCACCCTCCTCCCCCTTCTCGGAAACGGCCATCCTCTCCGGATCCACCATCTCTCTCTTTCTCTGTCTCTCTACCTGCGCCCTAGCACGTTGCACTCGGAGGCTTCGAACGCTACAGTCCGCACCCTCCACAGCGTGCATATTGCACGGTGCACTGTAACTATGCCCGCAGTCCTGAAATATACAGCCCACTAGAAACGCGTACCATATGCGTGTGTCGGTCACGAGTGTGTGGGAGTGCATTTGCGGATGTATGCGTGGATATGTCTATGTGAAGCGGCACACCACACGGCAGAAGAGCGAACGGGAGAAAGACAGAGAGACAAAAGAGGGAGAGAGAGAGAGAGAAAGGAAAAGAGTACGAGAGAGAGCGAGAACGGTGGAGACGAAGGGGGTGAGGAGGGAACGGGGTTGGTTCCCCATAGCTACCCCTCTTTCGCTCGTCACCACGTTGAAAGGTGTACAGGGATATAGGAGGCGCCCTCGCCGTACCGTACGCAGGCATGCACACACGCGTGCACACGCGGACGTGAAACACACGTGCGATAGCGCGCGTGCTCGTGGGCGAGCACGAGGATGTGCCTAGGCGGCTGTACGTATGGCCGCCTGTATCGCGCGCGTTAATGCACGTAGTAATGCATTATTAAATAATGTCCGGCCGTATACGTACTCGCCGGCCGCAGTGAGCCGGTGAGCGAAGAACATTCACCTCGCTCTCGCACCGCCGTAGGAGTCTAGGCCGTGCGAATGACGGAGCCGAGCGGCGCGGCGCGGCCGGGCGATCGAACGGACTTTCGATCCGCGGCTGTGCGACTGCTGGCCGAGTTCAGGGTTCGCGGCGCCGTTCCACCGTAGGAACAATCGATTTTTCCATCTACCTTCGCTATTACGGTGTTCCGCAACACCGTAACCGACTGCGAGATGCGGTCGCGAGGAATAGCCCCGGTGCCGCCGCCGATCGATTAATATTTACTATTAATGAGAGGCAATTTGGATTTTTGAAAATTTCAAAGTTAAAGGGCGATGGCGCAAAAGTTACATCTACTTTATAATTGTTTAGAGAAATGCTGAAACATTAGTTTCGAAAAGTGTGTCACATTTGTGATTACAATTAAAAACCTAACATCGTTAGATATTATATTTGTTCACGTAATATTTCATTCATAATGATGTAAATTAAATATATTTTAAAATAATTATACTTTATAATTATAATTATACTAATTTTAAGAATTGTTATATATGTGCGTATACATTTTAAAACATATGAACCTTGTATTTTGAAAACTAAAGAATTATAATTTTCTAAATATTGTATTATTAATTTTAATGAGGGAAAGTACTGATTCTCGAAATTCAATTTTGCATTTAAATCGGAAAAATATTACATCTTAAGCAATATTTTTCTGTTTTATGAAATCGATGCAATAACACATGTTTTTAAAACCATTGGATTATCACGCGTCGTACGACGAGACGCGTGATATATTGCGATTTGTCGGCGCGCCGATTAGTCGGTTTTACGATGCTCGCTGTGCACCCTATTCCCTACACCGAACTACCATTTATCAAGTCGTCCTGATTTCGTCCGTCGGGTCACAACACCGGGCATTAGAAGCAATTGGCAGTTTACGGTGACGGATCAGGTAAATCTCCACCGGCTGGAGACCTTTTCCGGAGATGTCGTCCTTGTCGTCCGAGTGTCCATTGCTCGGCTTACGTGGCCGAACTCGGTCGTAGTTTCGAGGCTGATTTAATCTTCAAACAATCCGCATCACGACGTGGTTTCGGGTCTATCGGTTTGTTTGTCCAAGCCACGGTTGTTTGCACCCTTCGCTACCTCTCCCTCGCATCCGTTCTCTCCCGTGTCCCGACAACTATTCGACTCTCTTCCCCTTTCTCTCCCTCTCACGGCGCACTCCTCGGCTCCTTTCTTCTCCCCTGCTTCTCGGTTGCCCCCACGAAGCACATGCCTACAGCAACTTAGGAGTCGCCAGTGAGTCTGGACCCTAACAAGAAACTTACCCTTCCGCCCAAGCGCCCCTCCGCGCAGCGCCCCGACGTTGTTCCACCGTTCCCGCTGGGGAGAGGAGGGGAGGAGAAGGTGGAGGAGGTTGATAGTAACAGGGTACGGAGAATGCGGTAAGAGAGAGCGAGAGCGGAGAGACGAGCGAGGGGTACGCGTTAGTTGGATGAAAGCCGGGATGCGAGTTTCGGTCTACGAAGGGTGGAGATCGGAATTGTGGGGGACTCGGTGGTGTCCAGGGTGGCAGCCACGATGGCATTACCTAAGGGTCCGCCTTGGGAGGAAGACGGTGGAAAATAGGAGCGAGAAAGAGAGAGACGGAGACGGAGCGAAAGAAAGAGAGGCCAACAAAAAGAGACGCTGGCGGAAAGAGAGGAGGAACGATCGAGAGAGAAGGAAGGTCAGGTTGGAAGGAGAGGGCTCTTTGCAAAAAGACACTAGAGGACAAAGGGGTATAAGACCAACCGGACAGACGACTCGGGTTCTAAACGAACAAAGGAAACGTTTAATCCCAACGTGTTACTTGGAAGAAACCACCGCTCGGTCATCTAGCATTGTGCTTGGCTGATCTCATTGTTCTTGCTTCTTACATTCTCGAAATTAGTCATGTAGCGGCGCGAAGCCGGCGAAGTTTCGGGGACGATACTGACCAAAAACCAGGCTTGCTGTCCGCCAAAACAAAATTACAAAATTCTAAAGCACGATCGATGTGTTCTCTTTCCATTGATTTATGAAATTAATTGTATAAGAATAAATCGTCAATGAATGATTACGTGTCACATTGTTGTCGGATATTTTCCACGTCAAGGGAAATCGTCAGGGGGAATGCGCGTAACGCCTCGGTGCGCAATCTATCCGAATAAAATTTGAGATAAAATGTGCGCTTTTGCTGATCGAATCAAAATGTATATATTTTTTTATAACTACATATATTTATAAATAATTCAAAGAGAAGAGAAGGAGAGAGAGATTACATTTTTTTATCTTTAAATATTGCTATTATTATCCTTTTTTCTTCTTATATTTTTAATTATTTTATTAAAATATTTAGTGTAAATTATATATTTAATAAAGTATTGGATAATACTTTTCCCACTGATTCATTACTGATTTATTATTGGTCATTAATTAAATTTATACCGATATATGTCAGATAAATTTTATCATAGAGTGCTTCTCGTTAAAATATTAAAGGAAATGATGATTCGTAAGAAAAGAAAAAAATAAAAGATAAAGCTTGTTTAAATGAAAAAAAATGTTATGAATTGTAGAACGAAGAGAACTCACTGTAATGAATCGGATTTGATTTTCTAGGAAGCATGATGAGATCGACTTGTTAAAAAATATCGATCCTTGTTGTAGTATTTTCAAACGCGTCTTCTTCGCACTGTTCAGAAGCATGAATGAGAGAGTTTTAAGAGAATAATGTTGAAGATCTCCGAATTTTTTTTACAATGAAAAATATTGTAATCAATAACGATTCTAAAATTTTTTATTTTAAAGATTAAGATCGAGATTTAGTATGTAAAAGTCTTATTATATATATAGTCTTATTATCACATTCAACATAAGAATATTAAGAATATCTGAATTGGCATTAACGTGAAGATCGTCATTCTATTTTACTTATTGAATCAGATATTCCCTACCATTTCTCATTCATTTGTTATAAATTATACTTTCCTTTTAGATCCCTTTTAGAACATTCACAAACTCATTTTTAGAAACATGTATATTTCTAACTTCTACTCTTATTACAATTTCCAATGTTGCTACTTTTAGCAGTGAATATATTAGACGACACTTTGTACAAGTATATTTTATCGATATTATTTTAATTTCGGTTAATCAAACCGTAAGACTCCATAAAAGCGTCGTAAAATTTTATTGATTCTCAGAATGGCGACAAAAATCATGGCCAAACCCTCTCTTTTCTTTTCTCTCTCTCTTTCTATGAAAGATAACTGTCTACCTTCATCCAGCGGCGGTGTGACACTTCCCTTCGTCGACGTTCCTACCCCTTCATGGAAGACTGGAAGGTTTTTTGCTTCGGGCGATTCGGAGGAATGGTCAGGGAGAAAAGGCAAGAGGGACGGGGGAAGAGAAGGGAGGAAGAGAACAGGAACCCAACCTAAGAGACTCGATCCGAGAAGAGAGCGCGGCAAAGGCTAGCGGAGAGAATAAGGGTAGCCTGAGGGGTCGGTGGGGTGGCAGGAGATGAAATGGGAGTAAAGATACGAAAGGAGGACTCAGCTAGGATCCACGGGGACCACCTAAGGTATAAAGGACGACGTTCGGTCTTTCCACCCCTATATTTGTCCCCTCTGCCCGTCCCGTCCTCCGCCGTTTCTATATATATATATATATATATATATATATATATATATATATACGTATATATGTCGATGTGCAGGTCCAACGTACGTGTGTACACACATACCCCGCTCCTGGATCTATATAAGCTCCACACGCTATATAGAGATAAACGTATATATACATATATACAGGTGCACAACGCGCGTGTACGTATACGTCCATCACAAACACGTGTATTGCATTGTATTAAATCCGTTAACGTACAGCGGCTTATCTCTACGGGAGACAGAAAATTTTCCACGAAGGGCTCTCGTAAAATTTTCCATTTCCCTCACGCGCGCAACGCAAAATCGGCGGCTGCGAAACTTACACCTAGAAACTACGGTCTTCTTACGTTTCTTTCGGGCGCCGCATTTGGATGACGCCTTAATTACCTTCCGCTTTTCGCGCGATCGCATTTAAATTGCTGTTTCGATGTTCGCCTGTACCTGACGCGGTATAAAACGCCATGATAAATCAAGTGACTGTTCCAGCTTGGTGTCACTGTTTCGCCAGAACTTAAGCGAGAAAGTCGTACGGGGTGGGGGGAGGGGGGGAGTTAAGAAGGATAACTAACTGGGAAAGATGCGAGGAGGAATAGAGAGAGAAAGAAAGGTAGAAGAAGCTGGAAGTACTGGCAAGGACCAAGAAACGTGAACGAGGGGAAGGGGAGGAGGAGGCGGCTCCGAGGCAGACGAAGGAGAGCTACACTGAGAACATATCCCTGCTTGAGAAGTTCTCCACGCCACTTTCCGCCTCTATTGTGATTTATGCGCGCGATGAGGGTGGCTATAACATGGGTTTTAGACTCCCGACGATCCCCCCTTCTCCCCCCACCCCGCGACCCGGAGGGATGGACCGCGCGATCGCCTTCAACGAGATCACAAAGAATTCCCGGAGTCGGCGGTCCATACCAAGCAGGACCTCGCGCGAAGGAGATCCTCGCGAGAGAAGACGAACGCTCCACTTTTCGACTTTTGCGCGACAAGACGCGCTCGCTACTTGGCCGAGTCCGTAATCTTGCTCCTCATCTGTCAGCTATAATTCAATTTTCCGCCGGTCTGTCGTCTCACGAGGACACGGATGACGATAACGACGACGACGAGAGCGACGCTGTTTCTTCCATTCCTCCTCCACTTCGGTGAAAATCGTTATTCGCGCCGCCGGAGCGACGAATGCACTCGCTCATATTAAATAGAAGAATAATTTAATTTCCTCCGTTATACCGCAGATTCGCGCGCTGGATTGACGGCGGATTGATTTACGTTAAGTGCGGCGTGCAACTTTAAAGCGCGCTCCCGTTTGCCCTGTGCCGCGCCAGGGTATATAAAGGGTCTAGATCCGGTTGATCTGTTTTTGGTGGTATTTTTCACGTCGCCGCCGGACGCACGCGATGAATATATCATTTAAGTGGAGGGCGAAACAAATATCCGGTCTCGTGTCAAAGTTATATTTACTGGAACACATCCGTGTGGTAGAACGATCAAAGTAATAGATATGCGAATCGGCTACAGATTTTTCTTGATGCGCTTCACACTTTCGTCGAATATTTGATTAGTGCTTACTATTTATTATCGCAAACTGCAAAATTCTATTAGTATAACTTTAGGAATAAAATTGTCATTGCTGCATGCGCGAAGATGCTAGTTCAGTATCACAGATAATATAGAAATAATAGGTATATTTTGATATATTTATAATATCTCTCGCCGGCGGAATTGTGTATTACCCTCGATTCTTGCTTCGAATTAAAGAAATATCCTTACAGCGATAAAATCGATCTGACATCGTAAAAAAGTCATATCTAGCCGCTATCGCCCGATGGATCTCAATCCATTAATCACATGCATAGCGTTAACATTCTATTTTCATGGCAATCGGCGTTAACACGGTTCATATTCAAATCCGTTTCAATCGATCCGGCTCTATTTCGGGGGCCGCATTGCAAGATTGACCTCATCCTATAGTTAGCCTCCGGTTACCGAGGTGAGGATACGATTCCCGGAGGTTTCTGTTTGCAAAACGTAGCCGTAAGCGCGTAACTCTGTTTGTTTAATTAAATTCACGCAAATGCCGCGGGCCGTAACTAGCGATCTATGAAATAAAAGGCAACGCGCAGGTATCGTTGCACCGCGCCGCAACATCGCCGGTCGCAACTTTGCAATCCTTTGTGGCGCCGTTCGATGCCGGGCGATAACACGCGCGTGATCCTAAACGGGGAGAGAGAGAGAGAGAGAAAGAGAAATATGATTAACTACCGAGTCCCGTTAAAATCTCGTGATTTTCACGGAAGGGAAAAAGCGATGCTCGACGTAATTCTTTCGGAAAATACAAAAGAGTATTAGCACACCCCAATTCCTTTGACATAAATTCGCACAAAGAAAAGACACGTTGCTGCAATATACGCATTTCACTCGATATATTAGAACAAATGAGAACGATTCGTAGGAACACTTAGCAATAATACCTTTTTGCATCCCATAATATTATTTCGAACAAGATATGTATATGTGTAAATGCTCTTTTTGTGTCAACGCTACACAGACACACGCGATACAACATAACGCGCCGTACTCTGATGTATCATGAAAGGGGGTGCCTTTTGGCTTGCGACTTTTCCAGGAATATAACAGCTCCATTATTCGAACGAGTTGCACAACGTATGTTGTACTATCACAAAATCCCGCAGTTTCTGAGAGAAACGGAAGACATACTTGTTCACTCGCTTGACGGTTGAACGATGGAAAGCCGTACACATGCGCAGGGATGGATTTCCGGTAGAGGAAAGAAAAGTAGGACTTGTTTTCGGAATATCCCATACCGCAGATAAAACTATTTAACGTTATTTACACACGTCTCCGAATTAGTCGCGTGATAAGTTTGGTTTTACTTTCACTTCATGCACACAGACTTTTTGTTCTCTCTTTTTCTCCCCAACATTCGAAAATATATCTTATCCCACTTTTGAAATATTCAGAAAGGGGAGTATACGTAAAATAAAGAGAATTATAGATAACAAGGGATTTCGTTTGACGCGATGAATTAAAAAGATTAATAAAAAGACATCCAAGATAAACATAAAAGATATTGTTGCATTAATTATTAATAGAATTAATTTTACTTATCTTCATTATCGTTTGCGAGTCCTAGATACGTGACTAGCTTTCACCTAGGCGCAAGATAGACTCTGCAAAGGACATAGGGTACGCCCAGGGCGGACGAGGCTCGGACAGATGTGAAAGGAACGGAGGACGAGCAAAGGGAGGATAGAAACGGGAGGCGGGTGGTTTGAAATGACCGCCGAAAGTCACAACTCGGACTCGGTTCTCTCGCGGGGGCGCACGACGGGCGGTGGGTGGTCGTAAGGGGGTTGGTTCGCGGGGGACGTTCCATACAGTCGCGAGCGGTGTGGGAAGTTAGAGGTGGACGAAAGCCCTCGCAGAGAAATTAATATCGCCCAGCGGCGGCGTTCACCTCTTCACACACATATACACGTGCACACACACACACACACACACATGCACGCACGCACATACGTACAGATATACGTAAGCGCAGAGCGCACGACACGTGCACATGTACCGGTACATATACCGAGTACGCCGTGCACATAGCGACGGCGATACATACAACGCTTCGCGGATACGTTCCTCTCTCGGCCGTGTCCTTCTACCTCCTCACCGACGTCCCCTCACCGCTCACTCGATTCAACCCCAAAGGACTCCCTTACTCTCCGACATAGGGTATAGCGAAGAGTGACGGGCGGGAAGGGAGCGGAAGGGCACGGTGCAGGCGAGCGCGGGGACGGTTGAAACGGAGAGAGAGGGGGGAGGGGAAGGGGGAGAATGAGAGACTGAGTGGCGAGGAGGGTGAGAGTCGAGGTAGCAGAGAGAAGTTGGGTTTCATCTCGAGGGCTCGGGGGACGGCGGTGCGGGAGGAAGGGTGCGGCAGGATAGAGGGTGAGAGACTCCGTAATATAGGATGGCTTGTGTGCGCTGGAACGAGTCGCACAGAGCTTCCCGTCTCCCTCCGATTCTCTCCTCTGTTGCCTCCTCCTCTCCTCTCCCCCTATCGCCTCTGCTCTTTCCCTCCTCCCGCCCACCCCGGCCGGCTCCCTATGAGTCTCTCTTTCACTCTGGATCTCCTCTCTCTTCTCTCCCATCCACGGTTTCCACCTTTCTCTCGCTTTCTCTCCTCTCTCACAACCCACCCCAACCCTCTTTCTCGTTCTCCTCCGATACGTAGAGACGGAGGGAACTGTGCACGCTATACACACGTGCTCTCACGTACATGCGGCTCCAAGGTTTTTGCTCGTGGCGGCCAATACTCTCCGACAACGAGGACGATCCCTTCTCATCCGGGGAAAAGGAGGGAACGGGGGGAGGGGGGGGAGACGCGCGGACGGGGGAGGAGATACGATTTTACCCAGCTGCCGTGGCCGAGACATTTTTTCCCTATCTAGGGATAACCTCGAAACTGGAGTAGCCCTGCCTGGTCGTGAGAGCTCCGAAGGAGAAAGACTCGGCCCCGGATAGAACGCGAGCCTCTCCGCCCTCATCCTTCCCCCTTCGTTCGCCTGCTCATCCTCTACCCTTTTTTTTTTGCTGGAAGTCGAAGGATCCTCCCGGCTCTTACGTGACTTTTCCCCGTAGAAAATAATACGGTGCCGTTTTCTTCCCGCGTGTCACTTTTGCGCGCCGGGGACATAATATATAATACCGGCCAGAGGGGGCAAAAATATTCTCGGACGTAACTTGGAGAAAGATCGCGAACGATAAATAATCCCGATACAAATGTCCGCGACGCGTCAAGGCGAGATCGCCGACAAAGGATAGCCATCGAAGAATTGAACTTTTCCAAGTCTATTCGTTTCGTTCCCTACGAACCTAAATCTTTCGTGGTTGCGCGTGGCCCCTAGATCATTATAACAAATATATTATTCGATCATTCGTCGGCTTGCACGTCGTGGTGGAGTCAAATCTCCGGATTAATTTAGGAGGAGACACGTGGTGTAGTAAAGATATTTTTAAAAAGCGTTATTCGTAACGCGATAAATGTAGACAGTTTGTATACTGCGTATACAATTACTTTACGACGATACTTAGAAATTACTTTACGACGAGATACTTTTCGTGGCACAATGATTTCGTCGGTGCCCGTTCGGCGCGTAATAAAAAGAATACCCCGTGGTTCCCTATGACTGGGTTATCGTCGAGGCTGGGGTCGCTGGCGGGGACGAGATAGGGGGAGCGAAACGATCAGGGACAAGTTTTGGGTTGAAGTACCTGCATAGGGTTTAGTATTACAAATCGTTATCTCACCGGACTATTCACGTCTAAGAAAGGAACGACCATCCGCGGTCGCCTTTTTATCTTGTTTATTTTCAATATCCGATAAACAAAGCTCTTCATGGGCATACATAAACATACTGGGCAAGAGAGATATGAATTAAGAGCGTAAGGGAATTTTTAAAATTATTTTTGGAAGAGATAATTCCAAACCACGTCAAATTAGTAGCTTGCTACTTTCTAACGCGATTAAATAATTTGCGTAATTTTTTTCAGGAAGAGTTTTCGTTTTTTCGCCTAATTATCACCCTCTCTAAATTAATATGTTCATTTACGGAAATATGCATAACGAACGAAGCTTTTCATCGCGAGCCGCGAATATCGTCTTACATGCGCGAGCGATAACTCCACACGCTTTCGCCTCCACCTTACGCACTTTGTTCCATCTGCATGCGAAGAAGAGGCGATGGCGAGCGGAGCGTTAACGGACGCGGTAATGCATTATGCTACATTCGTGTAATAAGGTATGATAACGTAACTTGCATTACCGGACGTCGCGCTCGCGCTAACGATAATTGAGGCGTCGAGAACGCGAGAGCGAGATTTTTCTCTTAGCCCCGGCCAGTAACGTACTGGCACGTATAAAATTAAATCTGATAGTGATGTACACGTTGCGATATAATACGGTCCCTCCAGGAGAAATCCCGATTTAATTTCCATATCCCAGTGTAGGAACTTATCCGTCTTTGAGATACTCGCGGACGTAACAACAATCTATCAATTTTCAACGTTATATACGTATTCTATCATTTTCTCCAGATTTAATATAGCCAACTAATAAGCACAAATATTCACTCGCCACTGTGCGCGTGTGTATGCGTGTACGGAATATCTATGTGCGCCAAGAGTATTAATCATCTTGACTTTAGATATTTTACGAAGCATCAGAAAAAACACATATTTCTTAATATCTTATGTCTCGCTACCCGTGTCGTGAGCGCGTACACTTGGCACGAGACACTACTATGTCTCTTAATCTTACTAGTTATACCTTTATCTGATTTGAGAAAATAATGCTTTTTTAGGTAGAAAGTTACAAAGTAAAAGATACTTGCCTCGCTATCTTAGCTCTCCATAACAAACGTTTCATATTGAATACGGCACAATGTATGGAGTCTCAAGGAAGTGTGTTTAAGACAAAATAAAGCAATTAAATCATTTTAGAGAAATCAAAAGATACAAAAAAATATATATATATATATATATTTAAAACCTATAAATTTATGAAAGGTATACAATAAACGTATGTATTATATGTTGATAGCTGTGTATTATTGTATTTAAAAACAATGTATATTCTTCAAAATCGGTACAGTGAACAATGTTGTTTCCGGGACTAGCGAGAACAAAATAAAAATCAACAATTACTCGCAAATCACAACGTAACGAAAAGAAAGGTATTTCGCGCGTATCTCTTAGGATCAGGAATCCTAAAGCGCCGCGTCGGGATGAAGATAATTAACAATTAGCGCGGTGGCGGAAATATCAGTGCCGCGAAAATTTCCGCGAGTCTCTATCGCGACGGTATTTCGCCGCAGCGAAACTTCCGCCTCTCCATTTTCGCCGCCAAACGCACAATTACGAGGAACCGCGCGCGTTTGAGCAACATCGTAACGAGACCGGGCATAAATTTTACCACACGGACGGGCGTTTTCGCGAAGTTGCGCCGCGATGCTCGGCTGCGCGGCGGTGGCAGTGGGTTTCCAGCGGAAACTTTTCGCCGCGGAAACGCGATGCATTATAAAACAGCGCCGGCGAGAACCTTTGCTTTCGCGGCGAGGTCCCGCGGTAACTGGCATTGCTACGATTCGCAACGAACGCGTGATAATCGCGCGAACGTTGAAACACTACTATGTAGATTGTGATCTCAGTCACGGACGTGTTCGTTAATCATAAATACGTGTCACGTTCAGCGACCGTTATAATCATTCCAAATGTATTTAGTGACTACAAAATTCAATGTATTGTCGGATTTTTTTTTACAAAATTTCTATTAAAAAAAAGGTGAATTTACAAATTAAATTGCCAGAAAATATTTATTTCTGCTAAATTGGACAAAATTTGAGAAACTAAATTAGATATAATCTTCAGAAGCGCGAACATCAAACTTAAATTCGCATCAGCGAGGGTAATTTCGAGCGTTTCTTTAATTAGGAGAACGAAGGAAGATGATAAAGTCGTAGCGTAAAAGGGTGCAACGGCCGGACGCATAAATTGGTTGCGGCTATTTTAAGATTTCGGGGCGAGTTTACGCGGCAGTTAGAGGCAGCGCTGCGAAACGCGTCCAACGGTCATCCCCTTTATTCTCGTTCCTCTCTCGTTTTTTCTTGTTCCCTCTTTTTATTTCATTCCGCCGCCGCCGCCGCCGCCCCCGACCACCGCATATAACGTATAAACGTATAAACCCGAGCGGGCGCATAAATTGTCGCTGTTACGCACCCAACGCTCTCTTAAATACCGGTTTACCAACGGATACACGGGAAAAATGTCGGTCAATGAGTCCAACGGTGTTGTAGTTCTATCTGTGATCGGAAAATAAAATTCCAGTACCGGTCGTACGCTTTTTTGATGAAAAAAACAAACATTGCAGGCCCGTCGATGATTCCGAGAGAAATTATACAATTCTGTTACTCGAGTATTACACGGAGAGAAGTTTCTCTTAGAATTTACCCTGAAATCATGGTAGTTGTGGGACAACATGTATCCACCAAGAATTTTATGTGAGCTATTCTGATTAATATCTACCATAATAAAAAGTATTAATAACTATTACATTAAAATATAAAATATGTTTGATTAATTTTACTAAAATATATCTAGAAAATTTCAATAATTTTTCAAAATTTACCAATCTGCTTGGTAATTTTTATCACGTTGTTTGTAAAATGTCTTTTGTATATTTCAAAAATTCCTTGGTTACCAAGTTGTCATAAGTTTGTATAGTGAATTTAAGGGTAAAATATAACAAAAAATTCTCTCCGTGTACCTACTCTTAGGTATTAATAACTTATGATCCTATCGTTACCCCTGCAGTAAAAGATTAAGAACTCATGATTGCGACCCTTCAAAGCAATACATTTTGTGATTCACACATAATTCTAGACGAGCTATTGCAATCATCGTAATGTTATAGCAACGTACATTATGAAGCCACATATCGGACAATACATATCGGTAATCTTGCAGTCGTCGAAGACTTTTTTTCATACCTAGGTGTACGAACGAGTCACGTTTCTACACGCGAGGATAGAGGGCTTTTTTCGTGGTCGTCCTCGCGCCATGGATTTCACGCTAATAGTCACGTATCCGATTAACCGATTCGCTAATTAAACCTTTAGCGGTACCGTCGGCCAGCCGCAGCACTCGAAGGTACGCACGCCTCCAGCTCCCATAGACGTAGATATATGCGTGTACACAGTATGTACGGGGAGGGGAGGAGGAAACGGAGGGGACCAACGGATATCCAGGCTGAGAGGGATGTCGAAGAGGTAGAGAGTCGCTGTTCATTAATAATCCTAGAAAATGTTTAAATCGATGCTATTTATTTTATTGCACCTATATTTATTAATATTTTGCAATCACGCAAATAAATATATTACTCGAAAAGACATTTCTCTCCTAAAATCTTACTTTGGGCACATTATAGTCCCTTTTTATTTTCAGTATTTTTTGGAGCTTTAGATCTTATTGTTAAATAGAGATCTTTCGTGTTTTTTTTTTTTTTGAGATAAAGATGCTCATTTTTATATAAAAACTGTTTCTAATTTTTTATTAATATAATGATAATATAACAATATTTGATTTAAATAATAATATATATTGTTTTATATTGAAAAGTCTCTTTTTACATACACACACATGCACTTTGTCTTGATTTTTAAATGCATGAATATGGTACAGCTTTGTAGATCTGTAATCGATAACCGAGAGAGACGATGACGAAACAAGAGGAGGTCGAGATGGATATGAATATAGGTATCGAGCCTCTCTCGTCGTCATATCGGCACGAGCTATGATGTCGCTCATACATGTACACGTATATGTGTATAAGTGTGCGCGTTGTGAGGCCACGTGTCCGTGATGGGAAGCCGGCTGAGGTGGTCTGCGGTTATTTCGGTGATTGGTTTTATCGCGTTGGCAACGGTACGCGAGCTCAACTCCTGTACGCGCGACCTTCCTCCTCCTCTTCCTCCTCCTCCTCCTCCTCCTCCTCCTCTCGTTCTCTCTCTTTCTCCTCGACATGCGATTGCACGCGTGCGTGAACATGTATACGAATTTGCTAGATATTAGCGGACAGGCTGTTCCAAACCCTGCAACAAAATTGGAACGTATTCACGCCCTCGTGAGATGTCGATGGCTTCCTCGTGATAAGTGTAATCTATGGCTAAGGATTCGGGAGGAGATAAAAGATTCGATCTTATAATGACCTAATTTATTTAAAAGAACCTGAGAAAATTGATATTTTAAAGTTGATATAAAATTTTAATTGTCTTAAAGCTTCAGAATTTATTTGCTGAAGTTTTCAAAAAGTGGGTTAGAAACTCTCTGCTTGAAACCCTTCAATCGATACCGTTTGTTTTAGAAAGTCTCGGTATATCTTACAGCTGTTATCCTAGATATATCCTTAGTTAAGGAAGACGTGTCATGCTGCGTGAGACGACGAAGTCTTTGCAGTCGCCGGAAAAATTCGCAGTATCTGGAGGAATAGGTCTTAATAAAGATGACGATAGTGCATATCAAGTGCGCTTAATTCTTAATTCGAAGACGGAAATACTCGAACGTTGATTACTTTTAATTTTGAAATCTGAAAATTTTGCGAAGATTTATCTGAGAGCTAACTGTCGTCAGTTTTTTTTCATCGCAAATCTAATAATCTTGAAATTAAACGACGAAACCGGGGCATTTTGCAGATAAGCGTCCACCTCGTCCTTAATCGAAGGCCGACCGAACCACCACGGATGTCATGCCCTCGAAGGATTAATGGGCGGAACACTAAAGAGACCTTGTGGGCGTTCGCATCGAAACACCCTGTATACGTGCGTTTACGACGTATCCGGGGAGTGCATTCCCAGTAACCCGGGATGCACCACGCTGCGCGCATACGAGCTCCATGTACGGGATCATACTCAAGCCCGTCGCATACGTGTGCATGCGCGCACGTATATAGGGATCATACATGAATGCACGTGATCGTGGGGCCGGTGCACTCGGTTCCCCCCTTTAACGCAAAGGGCGACCGTGCCTCGGCCGAGTAGGTAGATCCTGAAGTGGGTGGCACCCACCTCACCGGTGCCGATGATAGCGAGGTACGTGAACCCGTGTGCGTGCGATACGCACGCATCCGTAATTCTATACGGTGTCCCGGGAGAAAACGAAAGTATTCCTCGATTGACAGTTTCTGGAATACAGAATAAGAAATGTGACATCACGGCGCAGGTTCGTTAATAAATCATAAGAGCCTAATAGCGCGTAATACGTTCAACGGATGCAGCTGTTAATAAAAAATGACTTAACGAGCGTACGTTAGTTATGCTAAATGTTCTACTCTTCATAGAGCATCGTTATAAAACAGCAACGAATGAGCACGCTTAATGTGAGATATCGATAACTCATTCCACGCTCCGAAAGCTCTAATGCTCCCTCCACATTTTTCTCATCATTCTTTCGCATCGAATTAAAGATTCAAATCTTTTCAGATATGATTTTTCAAACTATAATTTGATCCACGTTTCGCCGCAGTTCACCGATCCCGAAATTATTTGCCTGCGATTTCGAAATGGCATTAGTGTTTCCTCGCCGACGGAACATTTCCGTCGGAGCATCGCGGCGACGTGAATTATAGAAGGTTCCTATGGATTTTCTAGGGAACGGCCGAGTGACGTAAGTTCGATGTCCTGGGTTGGTCCGTTTGCGAAAAGGGTCGATCTATTCGCGCGACTGCCACGGAGCGGCTCGGCTATTTCGATATTACCGCGGGTTACGAGTCCGTGGAAAAGCGGAGAGATAATTTCAGTTACTATCTTATACGCGCATTTAGAAAGAATTATTTGTGGAAACCGCCGTCGTCATTTCGAGCGCGGAGTTTTCAGGGCGTCGACTAATGAACTAACGTATTACGGGCGAGGATTGGCTCACCGGGTATCGACCGGTCCTCGTGTAAAAAGTAAACGGACTTTAAATGATCCTTAAAGTATAATTGTCCTAGAAAATTCACGACAGAGACACGAAGTAGCAAAACAACGAATTGCTACTTAACGAAACTTCTACTTAACAGTATGGAGTACGGATCGTAATTAAATTCGCATTTGCGATATTTTCCATGTTCCATGTAATACATATTCAAATAGATTTGAATATCTTAAAATTGCGAGAGTAATAATTGTTTTAATCTATCAATGATTAAATTACTTTTTTTATATGAGATTACGGCATTAATTTTCATGCATTTTTATAGAGAAATGTTCTGTTGTAATTACAAAAAATAGATAGCAAAATATTAAGGTAAGGTATAAAAGATTAGAATATGTAAAACATATATTTCTAATATATAATATAATTAAAAAAAAAAAACGAAACCGTATGATTGCTTTCATACATATTAAGCATTAACGAGCGCGATCGCGCTTTTAGCGATATTTTAGCGCAGAACGCGAACGATGCTCATGTAACACATTCTGCCGTCGTGCTTTGACTATCCAAATTACGAGATATTAATTATAGAGCTAACGCGACGGACAACGCCGGCGTCACGCAGCGCGGGAGCGAGCGCGATATCGCAAAACCCATGTAAATAATTCATGTCGGCGCGATCGAACCGAACGCGAAACCGATCACCCGTGCCCTCCTCTTCCGCCGCCGCGCCGCGCCGCGCCGCGCTGCGCCGCCACCCTATCATTGGCCACGGCCGCGTAACACAAACAGGCGTCGCGATGATCGCGGAGCGCCTAGCCCGCGGAATCGTCGGATCCAGATTTATCCGGCTCTCATGAATAGCTGATTCGCCCGCCGCCTAATTGGGAACAACGGGTACAACGAGCGTGCTGTTATTTGTACGCGGCGTCGCGTCGCGTCGCGTCGCGTCGGTGCGCGAAACCGGACTACGATCGTGCTCCTTCGGAACCCGCGGGAAAGAAGAGTTTCTGTTCTTCTGACGTTTTTTCCCCCTCTTCGTTTAATTCCGAGAATAATCGATGAAAATCAAGTTACATTTTTTTTATCCTTGCAGTCTAAATTAATCTTTATAACTGTCTTATGAGATTGTCTTTTATAATAATCGTTTCATAATTATGACATCTACGCGTCAATGATTCAGCGAGACGTCAATGAGTCAATGAGACGATTTCCAGTTAGAGTAGGAGAGTGAAATTTCTTGGCAACAGCTCTCCTGAATTTCACGATATTCTTTATACGTGTGATTTGAACGCTTAAGTACCGCATTTCACACGGCAATCCTTCAAATTTTCAGGGCACGTTCTCCGTAAGTGGACAACCGACAAGATGGTCACGGTACGCGTGATACCGGACAGACGCGACAAAACTATGTGTCTCCAGACGAGTAATGAATCCGACGATGCATCAAATTGCCCCTTACGTCAAATCCCCCATTAGATCAGATACTCGCTCGCGAACTGCGACGAAAGTTCGCACCTCCTCGGGGATGCTTCCGCGATGAGTTTCGCCGTTTACTGGGTGAGACTTTGTGACATGCGCGTCTCATCCGCTCGTTAGCTATTCGTCTCGGCCAATCCTACGCTGGATATTAATTAGACGAGAGCCACGCGGAGCTCGGGTTTGATCTTAAACCTCCTCGAAGATCGTGGCGCGCGATTTTTAGAAACCGTTTTGATGATAAAAAGCAGAATATCGTTTCGAAATACCGTGCACGCAAATGTAATCTCACGAAATTAATCCCTGCAATTTCAGGATAGGAAAGATAGGCCTGTGAGCTCTATAATGTAAAACTCGTAGTGAAGCTTGTACGCCACTTTGGTAAATAATTACTTTTACCGTTGATACACAAAGTCTGGAAAAAAAAATGGAAAGAATTAAGTCGCGATCGAGGGAAAATACGATATTTATCCTTTGTATTTGCGAATCTTTTGTATTTGCCAGTCATTAATTAACTCTCGCATAACCGTGCCATGCATTATTAGCCGTCATTTTGCGCCGTGCACGCTTTCGCATATTAATGCGCGGTGCAACGATCGTTGCGCGAATACGCTTCGTTGTGTATACGCGTATATATATGTTAACGGTGTTTTGAAAATCATCCTTTCCTCCCGTTCCTCCTCCTTGCGCTATACATATTTCAGTACAGTCGAAAAGGGTTTTATCGAATGCGTTCGCATATATCGTTCGTCCGAATTCATAAAGTTTAAACCGAAAAAAAAGTGGAAATATACAATCGTATCTCTTAAAATTTCAAAACTTTCAACTTTCTTCCCAGAATAACCCTGCTATATTACTCGCGTGACCATCAGTTAATATAAAATATAGAGAGACTCTCTTTTTGGTCGTGCGAGAACTTCTGATTGAGAAGTGCACTTCGAACCAGCGACCAACGTTGCATATAATATTTAACCTTAGCTTAACTCATTCTTCGTGTCTTTCTAACTGTCCCCTTAGAAAAAGACGAAAAGTGAGTTAAGTTAAGGTTAAATGTTATGAGACGTTGGTGCAACCGGGCCTAAAAATGGAAAGCTCCCTGTATTAGTATAGTGTCTCTACATACGTAAAAGCGTCTATGAAAGACATGAGACACAGTACGGGAAGGTGAACCGAATGTGAAACTTCTCATTTTCGCCAGGGAATCCCGAACGCACCTAATTATGATGTTACATATTGAGGCCTTTTTTTATTGTTTTAGATATTGATTTTGAATACAGACATTGATTTTGAATAAAATTATGGAATTTTTATTTTTTGACTTAGCAAAAAACTTTTAACAAAATGGACATAACATTAAAATGTTACACTAAAAACAAATTTTTATCTGTGCATATACGACACAATATGAAAAAAAAAGATATATTACGAATTTAATACGCGAATTTAAAGATATATTACGTATTTACTTTTTACACAAAATTTCAAATTCATTTTGTGTAAAATTTATATTACGTTAGTTTAAATTAATTTAGTTAAAAGTATACATAAATTTGTTTAGTAAAAAGTATATATTTTACTCTTTTTCATATTTAAAGTGTTTATATATTTCATATTTAAAGTGTTTAAGCAACTTTTTATAATTCTGTGTATCCTTTTGGCAATAAAATAATAATAACGTAATATCACCTGAAGATCATATCTCGAGAGTGCGTCGCGGCTCCGTTCCTCACCGATAATGTTAAAAGGGAGTCTCCGGCCACGCAGTGGGGGCCACGACCATGAAGACGACGGCGACGAGGAAGAAAAGCGGCGAAGTATGGGGGCCTGAGTTACGTCTTTACACACGCTGCGGAGAGTGGCTCGCGGTGCGAGCCCTCTTCGGCGTATTAACGCCGGGGAATGCATTAGTGGTGGAGAAGAAGAGGAGGCGAGGGAGCATCTCGCGTCGCGTCGCGTCGCGCACACAGGCGCACCGGAGAAGAGACGGCAACGTGGCCACCATGTGTGATGCCCAGAGGAGAGAGCTAAAGTTTCTTTCCTCGGCTCCGCTTGCGCGCCGCTATGGTGCACACGTCCGTGCGCAGTGTGCGCACCCACTCCCGCCGCAGCGCCCGCGGTCGTTGTACACACACACACACACACACACACACACACACACACACACACACACACACACACACACACACACGCACACGCGCACGCACACGCACACGCACACGCACACGCACACGCACACGCACACGCACACGCACACGCACACGCGCGCACGCACACACACACACACACACACACACACACACACACACACACGTAGTATACGTAAGGGTCCGGGGAATGCGAGGTAACCGACATCTTCTCTCCTCTGGAAATCTTGCACCTGGAAAGCTTCGCCGCGACGATGGTTTTTCCCCATCCGGTGCGCGTGCACGGTCACGCACAGCGGCACAATTTTGCATTTCTCGCGTCGGCAAAGTGTTACAGGGATGAAAAGTACGGTGCACTTATTCCGTAGTTTGCAGCTAGACGAAAGTAATAAGAAAGCGAGAAAATTAACTCGAACAAGGGACAGAAGGCACTCTGTTGTTTGTAGCCTTGATCGAGCTACTTGTTATAAATCGTGATTACGGCACATGTGCATCTCGCTTCCTCTTTCTTTCTATTTTATGTAAACTTAACCCATTTAAGTGTTTGTGGCGCAATTCTATAATTTAAATACTTAAGTTATATTTTTCAGTTCATTATTAAATTATAATTTGAAACTATATTCTGCTTTTTATCAAGACGCTTTCTAAAAACCACGCGCCGCAATCTTCGAAGAGTTTAGAATCGGACCTGAGCTCCGATATTTTTTATAGTTGGATAATATTCCGATAGAATCATATTTATTAAAAAATGTATGAATCTACAGCGTACAAAAAATCTTAGTTAAACAAATTATTAAATAAACTAAATGAAATCAATCTTAAGATAATTATAAGATGGTATACAGAAAAAATATGCTATCCAGTCTGCAGATTGTACTTGTGGCTAAAGTACACGGTCGAAACACGTGGAATGGTATTTTCTCGAACCTAATAGCCTGTTTCTCGAACACGGTGTCCTAGAAACTTCGATCATACGTGTATGGATATTCTGTGTCGCAAGTTGGGTGAATAGGGGCTGGCTTACGAAATTCGGTAGATTCATGGGGCGCCTCTGGTAGGATACTTCACAAATGTCACATCGGAGGAGTCTATGTGTGACGTTATCGATTAATCGCCGCGCGCGATTACTCGGTGACCGCTCGCGTGGATACATCCTGCGATTGGGAACGTGATCGAAAAAGTGTTTCTACAGAGGAACACCATTAAGCGATCGAGCATGCCTAAGGCGAAATATGAATGCGCCTGCGAAAATACTTGATAACGCCGGAACAGCGATTCTTCATTCTCCCCTATCACGCGCGCCGACCGGGCAAGAGGAATATCTTGTTGCCGATATTTTTCTTCCCGCGTAACTGGAGCAGCTTGATCTTCGCCGAGCGCGATCCGCAGCGGCTACGCATTCTCTGCTGAACAAGGGAGTCCGAACAAGTCTCGTTCGCTTAATTCAATTGCTGAAGCTATAGATAAATCCACGTTATCCTAATTAATCTCATAGAAGAACTCACATTTCATTATTTTCATGTGTTTTTAGACATGTGGTATAATAAATTTTTATTAACATTCAAAACTGCCCTTTAAAAAAAATCGGAAAAAATTGCAGGAGCATCGAAAATGAAGTTAATCCTAATCAAGCAGTTTGGATCTAGTTTCGCGATGCGAACATTGTTCTATCAGAAAGTAATGAATAGTAAAATCGCGCGTGAATCAAATCCACCGAACTCAAAAGCGACCGAGTTGCAGTTCACGGCGACTTCAACGTTTTTTCCCCCCCCTTCGGTTGCCGTAAAATCAGTTCCTACGGCAATTCGCGCGCTCACTTTTCAGGCTGTGGCGACCGTAATGGGATTATCTGATTATATCCTGTGCGCGTCTTAACGGTACACCTCAGCGCGTAATATGTTTAGTCGGCATTATACGTACCGGTATATCCCGTTACGAATATTATCGACGAGCGACGAGCGCGGACTATACCGGGGGGGATCGATGCAAAGTGAGGCAGCGGGACTACCGGACTACGCGATGCAGTTTCGGATTCGCCGTGTCGGCATTACGCCGTCGTCTATCGCGATGTTGCATCGCGACTTCTCGGGGCCAGGAGGCGGCGAATGATTCGAATCTGAGCAATGCGCGGCACGAGAAACGCGGAATGCGTCACGTGAAATTCTTTGCGGCACCGATGAGCATATAAATACGTGATTATATTAAGTTTATTATTTTTTGAGTAGTAACTGCGTTTATGCAAATTTTATTAGGAATAAATTATTGTTGTACGATGTTCAAATAATAAAGGAGGAAATTGAGATAAAGTTCGGAAGCACAGTAACTATAATGAAGCTACCAATATGTGAGAGGAACAATAACATTTAACGTGATTAAAATTCGCTTTTGGTGACGATCCGAGCGAAAGGAAATTGAAGAAAATTAAGGAAATCGATTTAACACAAAGGATGACTTTTCCAGACCTTCGAAAAACGCACAGTCACGGAGTCATCTGCGTTCGAGCAATGGTTGAGAATCACTAGTGCTCGGGTGTGGGAGCGAGAGACGATTTTCAGGTGCACGATGAAGTGAGACAGGGCAACAGAACTCGGAACGAACGAAACGAAGGTATAGCACGGCTCGCAAGAGAGACAGAAGAGAACGGACGCGGATAGAAGAGGGTAACAGGCACAGCGGGGGCAAGGGGGAGGGACGGGAAAAGGTTAAGAGAGAGGTAAAGGAGGAATGATGGGAAGAGGGTAAAAGGAAACGAAGGGAGAAACCCCCCGTTGCGCCCACACTGGACTTGAGTTTTTTGTAAGGGTGTGCGGGTACGAGGGACGGATGTGGGGGAAGATAGGGGGAACGAGGCGGCCGGGTCGGTAGAGTACCAACGGGCGAGGGCGACTGCCGACGGTAAGGAACGACGAGGGTCAGGGGAGGAGAAGAGAAAAACCGGCAGGCAAGCAGGGGCTGCTCTAGGGAACGAGAAACATAGACGCGGAGGAGGGAACGGACTGTAACAGTAAGAGAGAAGGAGAGAGAGAAAGAGAGAGAGAGAGAAAGAGAGAAAGAGACGAAGAGAGACGGTGGGTTAGGGTGAAGGTAGCGAAGGCGATGCGGGAGGCCGAGAAAAGGGCGGGGGTAGTCAGGGGGAGAGGTAGAAAGGGTCTTGCCACGAGGGAGTGAGAGGGTGGCTCGGCTAGAGAGATCTATAGGGGTGCCACGGCAAAGGGTAGGGGGATTACCGCCTGAGGCTTCAGAAACCAAGGGTGTCTAATGCCAAAGTGGACTTTGTTCACTCGCTGAGATGACGTTCTCTATACGTGTATGTGCGTTTATGCGTGCGCGTAGGTGGAGAGAAACACATTCTTTCTCATTCGTTCGACTCGGCTAATAGTCACGCCGCGCACTTTGCGCTAAATGCGGTCGCATAGATAAGATTTTTAATTTATAAGTCAAAAAGTGAAAGGTATTGAAACATTAACGGTATTAATGATGAGCTGCTAATCAAACCGATAATATGGTATCGTGACCGCGTGACATGAAAGGGAAGAAGACAAACTCAACTTATTTCGTTGCGAAAAGTTTTCGTAATGAATTAAGTTAGTAGACGGTTCTCGGTTCACGGAATTCACGCGATATCCTTCGGTAGATTGATGACATTGACGAGAGAGATACGTTTACAAGAGCGATAATGAGAATGATAATGATAACGAGACGATTACGAATATCTCTCGCAGGTAGGACACGGATCATCTCGCGTCCGATTGAATCGGAAAGATCGAACTTTCGCCGGAAAGTTTTAAGCTTTTTTACGCTTCTTGTGTCCCGAAGTTTCCTCTCCCCGTCGAAGCAAACTGTTGCTTAGATCGTTATCGCGTACTACCGTGCGATAAGGGGGAGGGGGGGAGAGGGACAAACGTTCGTCCCATTGACGTGAAGGAATTAGAAATAATCCCTTTAGGGTCTTAACCGGGAAGAGAGAGAAGAGCTCGTGCTTTTTCTTCCTACGCTTTCGACTTTTCAATTGACATGCCGGTAACTTCCTTTGTCGGCGACATAGAGCGAGAGCGTGGGCGTGTCTGCGCATGCATTCATATATTCATCCATTCATTTATTTACCGTGCGCATTCCATACGACATTGTTGAAAACGTTATTAATCCCAACGAGTTCGCGCTTTATCGCGACTGGAGTTTCCTTCGTTTTCCAGAGGCTAGAGAGGGGAAAGGGAGGAGAGAGAGAGAGAGAGAGAGAGAGAGAGAGAGAGAGAGAGAGAGAGAGAGAGAGAGAGAGAGAGAGAGAGAGAGAGAGAGAGAGAGAGAGAGAGAGAGAGAGAGAGAAACGATTCGTGCAGAAGACGTCGTAAATAAAGTACGGACCAGCCAATAAAAAGATCGCCTTTTTGAAGGAAGTCGAGCGGACAGGTGGAGCCCCGAGGACGTCTGTGCACGGGGTATAACCGTCATAAAGTCGAGAGAAAAAGTATTTTACGACGCTGGCCCGATAACTTGGCCACTTCCCCTAAGACTATCCTACAGAGCCTTTTACGAGGTCACTCCTGCATCGCGCTCGACGTTCGTCGGTTTGTTCACGTATGCCCACCGCATAGATAATTCCAACGATGCGGCTTTGAAATTACGAGGTTTCGCAGTTGTCATATTTTCCGAAACTTCAGATCTTTCGCGGCATTTTTTTTGCAAATTAATATTAAAGCGTTACATGCATAGTTTAACTTTGAAAATTTACAAAATATTAGATCGTTATTACAGTCAATGTTTCAAATAACTTACAATTTCCTTACGATTCGTATGAATTTTTGCTGATATGACTACCACGTGACTATTCTATTTTTCTCGGACGAACAATATTTTGGGAGGATATTGCGAGGATATTCGATCATTTGGAATATCAAGGTTGACGTAGTAGCGATTTTACGTACGCGTCCCTCAGGACGCGGATTTTCCATAGCTTTGCTCGTGCTTGACCCGATGAGACCGCTGCATACGATTCACTGACTGCGGTCATGTCTCAGATTTACAGCAAAGGGAAATCGCGATCTCGTTGGAGAATTATCAGTTCTGCAAGTTTGCGCGAATCCTTTCACGTACCATCGTAAATGTGTGGGTCGTCTCGTCGTTCGTTCACGAATGACGCATCAAAAACGTACGTATACGGTAACAGAAACGAAACTCGATGATCAAGAAAGTCAATCGGACATGCGGATATTCCGTTACGTTCGACAACGTTTCGTGAACCAGATTTTAATAATGCGTTCACCGTGTGGATCGGATCGGATCAAATCGCCAGATTGAAATGGTAATTATGCAAAGACGATGGCGTGTCCGACAATCGCTGTTCGCCCCGATATTATAATTATTGGACTTCACGCGTTCGATCTAGCTGTAAACGGAGTATTAATCCGGGTTGGCAGCGCGACGATCGGTTAATAACACGGGAGGCTTAAGCGGGGAGATAAAAATACAAGTAAAAGCGAGGAAAAATATATGTCTGAAGATCGACCTCGTCGACGCGATATCCCACCACTCAAATATTCGCCTCGACTGCACATACCGCGGAAATATTAACCAATAAAGGCCGCACTTATAACCTATGTGTAAATTGATGCGGACCACAATGTCTTGTAACTCAAGCGGCCGAACGACAAGATGTAATCGACGATTTCGATCGCTCAGGATTACTCGGATTACGTGCAAGAGGATACATCGTTCGACATCGTAGACTACTGTTATTTACGCGTAGACCGTCGACGCTGGTATTAGCCCAGGTGGCAAGACGACGACGACGATGACGACGAGCTAATAATACGGAAGGCTTAAGCGGAGAGAGGCTCCCCCTAAAAATGCATGTGCATCGAGCAAAAGCAAACCCGTCTCTCTCGCCCAGGCGTGCCTCTTTCGCCCAGGTCGTACGCAGGCAGGCACAGGCAGGTAAGCAGGCAGGCGGGAGGAACCATTCTCGTCGGAGGTGCCGTGTAACTTACGTCTCTCAAGTACCGCGGCAAAGCCGCGGCAACGTTACGTATCGCCGGTAGTGGCATACTGGTGTGACAGCATGGTGCAAAGAACGGAGTCCAGCACGAGGAGGAGACGACGAACGGCAGAGAGACAGAAAGAGAAAAAAAGAGAAAGAGAGTGAGAGAGAATGTATATGTGTGTACGTATGTGCGTATGTGTGTGAGAAAGAGAGATATAGAGAATGGTATAGGTACAGATAGAGCAACACACTCAAATAGACGAAGGCCAGTCAAAGAGAGAGAGAGAGAGAGAGAGATAGAGACCGTAGATATTGTACGTCCACGTAGCAGAGTGCCGCACATGTACGCTGGAGGAGCAAAGCGGTGGGCAAAGCACATACCCTTCTAAGCACAAGCCTAACACACCCGTGGAAGCCCCTTCGGCCGATGAGCGCTGGCGCCCCTTGGCCCCTCGTTCTGCGCTGTACTACTACCCTCCCGCCGCCCTGCCCTCACCGTCCAGAAAGGTCCCTGCCGCCCATTCCCTCACCCCCTCCTTTCCCCTGCGCCGCCGGATGCCCGACAGCGGCCCCTTACGCCCCTTTGAATCCTCTCACCCCCTCTCCCGCTTTCCCCCCCGAGTTACTCGTCCAGCGGCCCCCTCGATGTTCTGACGGTGACAGACCCTACCTTACCGCCGCCGCCGCCGCCGCCGCCGCCGCCACCGCACCGAACCGAGTGGGGAGGGTCGAGGGTCGAGGGGGAGCCGAGGGCGCCGGGACAAGAGAAGCAGAAACGAGAGGGAGCGGAAGGGGGACGGAGATAGAGATAGAGAGAGATAGAGAGAAAGAGAGAGAGAGATGGCCATGGTGAGGAAGGAGGAAACGAGGAACCGAGGGGGGTTGACGCGCTCGAAGAGGGCCGCTGGGGAGTGAGAGAGCGGTGCGGGTCGTCGGAGGACTGTGATGAGGGGTTGCGCGGGAGAGCGAGAGAACCGACGGTAGGTGGGGGGAGGCTGAGTTGACGGCGAGTGAGAGAGAGTGGGGTATGGGTGAAGCGTTGGTAGCGGTATGAGGCTCTCTACCGTGGAGCTGGGGTGAGGACACCGAGGAGGGGCGCATGTGGAGGCGGCGGTGCTGCGGTGCGAGAAGGGGAGGAGGTCGTCGTCGTCGCGTCGCCAGTTGCTAGTTTGCCGTGAGCGCTCATGACGCGAGGACGTTCTGTTAAGCGGAGTAGCGAGCTCGGAGCTTTCCCATCTCTCGCTGTGAACGACACAGGAAACGAGCGTGGCAGGCAGGCAACGATCGCGTGAACACTGGTCATTTTTCCGACGATCTCTCGGGAAATAGGCAGAGGCTGCGGCCATAGTGTGAAACTCCTCGAACTAGGTTCTTTTTCACGATCGACAGACGAGCGTCCTGCTAACTTCCGAAAACGTGGACTATCCGTTGCGAACTTGAATCCTGTGTTCCTGAACGGAAAAAAAAAATTAATGCCCAAGAGACGATCCGTCGATCGGAGTTGGAAGATCAATCGACGTCCGTTCGATCGGAATGCTCCGGAGTTCAGACGAACCAGCTGATTGTGCAACCGTCTTACCGGTTTGATATACTTCGTGGAGATTTCCTTGTGCACGTTTATCGTGTCGTGACGTGAACGCAGAAGAGGGAGAGAGACGGTGATAAAGACAGCTGAGAAGACACGCGTGAGGAATCGTCAGTGAAAAAAAAAACACGGGATAACGTGGAAGAAAAGGAGAAACGAACTTGTTTCGGAGAGTGCACGGATATTCCTTCCGATCATTCCGGTTGCGCGCGGCGCCTGTTTTAATCTCTCGCGCGGCGCCGACACCTGCTACCGCAACGACCAACTGCGCGGGAGGTTTTGTCGCGGAACTTTCGTGGCGCCGCCGGTGTACCGGTGCGGTGTGCGCGGGGTGAAAGCTTAAAGTTCACGAGCGCAAGGTGGGACGGAGTGCGCGGACGCGCGCGCGCGCGCGCGACATAAAGAAAGATAGAGAGAGGGACAGAAAACGAAACACGAAACTCGGCTTCGAGAAAGTTTACTCGCGACGTGCCGGTCGCTCCGGAAAGAACACCTCATTTCCTACGCGCTCGCTCCGGCGTGCCGGAGGAAGCTGTTAAGCGGAAGCGAAGAAAGGAGACAGAAGAGGAAAACGAAGAGGGAACGGGCGAGGAACGAGAGAGAGAGAGAAAGAGAAGAAGAGCACACTCATCACCGCGTGCGCTCGTCTATCGTTGTCAACCCCCTGCGCCGCCTTCCCCCTGCCTTTGTGTTCCTCGTGAACGTCGCCGTGCCTTCGGGTGGACGCTTATGGCTCGCCAGTAGGAGGGAAAAACAGACGGAAGAGCGAAGGACAGAGAGACAGGAGGAGACAGGAGGACAGAGGCGGACAGTCGGATAGAGACCGGCGAGGCAGATATTTCCCGCTCCGAGAAGGGGGGCAGAGAGGGCACCCCGGAGAACTGAATATGTCCGCCAAGCGAAAGGCCACTGCCATCATGCAGCACCACAAGGTGAGTCCGTACACGTACTCGTGCATACGACGCGCGCATACATGTATATCGCGCACGCTGATATCGCCACGTGATATATCGGTATTCGTTCCCGATGTCGCGTTTCGTCCGTGAACGGTGACGAACGAGGCAGTCCTATGAGTTTTCCAAGCTCGGAAAATGCTTCTTTCGGACTGTCGGTATAGGATGGGTATAGAAAAGAACTTTGGACCGCCCGTAAGTCGGTAGAGGTTCAAGGTTGAAGAGTCCCCTGCGAATACAATAAAAAGAGAGTGAAAGAAGCGCTCGCAGGTAGGAGGTAAAAATTCGGTTTCACGTTAACCTTGACGACATCCCGACTTATTTTACGGACGCATCCCCAACTCTTTCTCCCGTCCCCTCTCCCGCGGAATCTCCCGCTGAACGTGACGATAAATTTTTCCAGCGAAAGCTCGAAAAGCTCGACGGAACACGGCGTGCTCCGTTAACGTAACTCGTTACTGCGCGCGCGGCGGAACCTAATTTTTTTTCGGCGCGCGGGAAGATAAACTGCGAAAAAGTTTTAATTGAAAGAGTTGTGTAAATCCAGCGCAGCGGCGGCGGTGCCGACGACACGATGAGGTGCGGGCGAAGTGCGCCTCTAGTTCGAAAAATTGTTCTCGTGCCGTTCGTGCTTCGCGCAGACCTCGGCATCACGCGCGCCAAATTACTCGCAATGTGCCGCGGACGTCGGTTGCTTCTCCTGGACTTTCATACTAGCCCGCTCGCCTAATTATACTTGCGCAACAATGCAAACGGGTCCTTGCGGGTATTCGAGGGAAAACAAAATAATTTTCTGCTTGTAACACGGCAGTTCGATTGTCAATATAATTCTTAACGCGATGATATTTCAGCTATCGATCTGTTATGTTCGCTTGCATTCTACAATTAATCTAATTACGGTTATAACTATTGAAAATATCGAATTCGGAGACCTTTCTCGCAGATCCGTCCAAGAATCTGTTATTTATCAATTAAAAGGCATTTTGGGTTTTATTACATTAATAGAAACAAAAAAAGACGGCTTAATATAAGATTTATTAGACCGCAAGCACTAAATTCTTCATCTAATTTATGAATTTTTCGAGATCTTGTTGATATTATTCGCTTTCATTATTCTGAAATAAAGTAATTATGTACATGTCGATAATGCCGTCACACGTTTGACACACGCGTGAAGAGGTCAGCGATCGCCTCTTTAAGTTCGCACTAGTGTATCATAAGTAAATAATTTCCACTTCTTCGGAATCATTACACGAGTATCGACGGACGATCATCCGTGAACTTCGATGACACACGTCCGGCGCGAATCGCGCAATTTCGCTCGTCAATGACGAACTCGGTCGGATCGCACTTATCTCGTGCATTTTATTTTTTTCTCGTCGCAGAAACCGCGCCAGATTAGACCAACGTATCTATATGAAAGATAATCCCCGGACGGCGCACAGGCACTCTCTCGATTCACGCACGTGCTCGCCCATTCGCGTCGTTGTCTTCAATTAACAGCTGGATGCGTTATTCGAGCTTCACCTTACCAAAAAATCATAAACGCGATTTACACTGACATCTCTTTTCCAGCAGTACAGTTCCACAAATGTATGTAAAATTTAAAAAATATTCTGACAATTTTAAACCATAAAATCGCGCGCGCATAAAATGTTTTATTATGTATATAATATAATAATAACAGATCCAGCGGTAAGATCGAGAAAGGAGTCAACAAAATAGATTTTTTTTTATCAATTTTATGCAGTGCTATCTCTCGTAAATATGCGGTTTATCGCCGTAAGTTTAATACACGCAAGAGAGAGAAAAACCGCAATTAAATTAAATTTGAAAAAAAAGCAAAGCGGGCAATAATACAAAAGTATCGAAGTGTTAAAAAATCCATAACATGCGTGTCATCCTTCCTCGCCGTTAATCTTCGTTCATATCGCGAGCGTGATTAAAAACTGCGCGTTTATCGGTCGATAAAAGTAAAATCGGCGCAAAAAGGGAGACCCGGAGCGTTCGTCACTGAAACGAATTACAACGGTAGCGCATCTCTTAACAATTTTTCGAATATCCGTCTATGCGATTTTCAGAGTGATAATACAACAGCCGTCGAAACGCGGTTTCCGCGAGAAGCGAGCCCGATAAAAATGCGAACGCGTATCGAATATGTCTTGTTAATTTATCGATCGACGTGTTCGGCGCGGTGTAAATTGTTCCCAATGACATCGTCCGAATTATATTCCCTTTCACGTCGCTACTGATGCCTCTGTTTCCATTTTCATCGCGTATTTATGTTAAATGTGGTGTGATGCTCTCTCCTGTCCAATTTTCACCTCATATTTACGCCAAATGCCACTTTCGTGTCCGGCGGATAAAGAAAGTCATCCCTTTGTGATGTCGGAATTGTGCGCGATATCGATAACTTTTTAATCAATGAGCGAACGCATTAAAAAGTGAAACGTCGGGCGAGACATATTCGCGCGCGTTATATAATTTTATTTCCTGAAAGTCGCAACCTTCTAGGATTCTCGTATTATCAAATGCCAAACAGGTCCAACAGGTTGCATTCTTCATATTACACTAATAATGTTTATAGACCAAAGTTAGCGTGAAATGTGGAATGTGAATATTTGAATGCGCATAGAATACGGAGAGAGAGAGAGAGAGGGAGAGAGAG